>NW_026057284.1:0-41397 GCF_019202705.1 Hemisphaericaspora subhashii | reverse complement strand
TCCTGTATTCTAACAACAAATCAAATTAAATTATATAGATAAGTAATTAGAATTTCGATTCTTCTATAAAAAGTTAACTGTTTGTATTCATGTTTCTAAATATATTTCCTTGTCATTCGTAGATCTCTTTCCCAACTGGACCTATTTGGGAAGTATGTAGAAGAAATTACATAAGCTAAGCCATTTTTTTGGTAGCCGTTAACAACAACCGTCAACATTCACGGAGATCTACAAGTCATTATGTCACCAAATCTAGAACCATTTTTCAACATGCATAGTCAGACATGAAAGCTTCCTCATAACCCCCCCTGCCAAAAAGAATATTCTGTCTATTGCCCTCTACAGTAACAACAATAATAAATATTTTTTCTGGCGATCTGGTTCGATTTATTATTTAGCCTTTTAACCGAAATAATAATTATTTATTTTTTGAAAAAAAAAAATGTTTGATAATATCTCTTGTCTATTCTCGCTTGTTGGTAGGCAATTTCTTGAATAGTTGTTGACATGAAGAAGGAATTGACGCTAAGATCATTGGTTGAGATGAAACACACGTAAGTAACTCAACGAAGAATTTTAGTTTATTGCATGATTATGTTTCTCCAATCTTTAAATGCTGTGAACAATAATTATGTAGATAATGTAATCTAGCGTATATTAGACTTTTGAATAACTGGTTTCCGTTATAAGTTATAAGCAGTTCCAGTCAAATTAAGTAGATCTTGCGAAATGGCAACTTTTTCATACAATAGGTAGATCGAAGTTTATTTCGTCACAACAATTTCGTCTATAGAGAGTGTTATTCTTCCACTATTTAGTTTGATTACTTATCCTAAGCGACCAATACGCGTGGATGTATAGTTTAGAAGACGGTCAGATACACGTGTAGGTTGTTTTTGCAATTTTCAATGTTGACGGGGAATTGGTACGTAAGTTCATAGTGTCGAAAAGCTTTGTGGTAGCTGCAAGAAAAAAAAAGGCTTTCATTCGGCTAGGAAAGCGAGAGGAAACTAGTATCTAAGACGATTTCAAATTTCTTTCGTTGAAATGGACTTGTTAAGGAACTCTCGTGGAAATAGCTTTCAAGAAAAATTCTCCTTAAATGAACCGAATTGTTTTTTTTGCAGCCATCGATGACTTAGCCGTCTCTTTTTTTTTTTTTTCATATTCGGAAGAACGATTTCTAAAACCACATCGAAGATAAATTTCTATCATTGAGTTATTGTGGGTTGACCAATTTTCCACTATATCAAATGAATATTATCTTGAATTAAGGTATTACTTGTTTACTTTGACCATTATTTTTGTGCGAGCCCGGTGATCCATTTTAGAAATCCAACGAAAACTTACACCCATACTGCAAACAAATCGAGAAGATTCCTACAACTGTTTAATTGAACACTATTCAACCAAGTCAGATAATCAACATAGAATACCGTGATTTAATTTGTTCTGTCATCTCAACGAAGTCATTCATGGACTGATAAATTGATGATGATGAGGACATCCCTACATGTGATAATTGGCTGATCATTGCATGTGACACAAATTCAGATTTTTATTAAATATTTGCCTAGATTTCAATTTTGTGGTGTTTTTAATATATCTGATTATTTGACATCACTTTATGAAGCGGCATGAGCCACAGCAAATGACGATGGAGGAGGGATTGATCACATAGAGAAGTGATGGAGAGATGTTTTACAGTACAACCAGGTGTCTATAAATAGCAGGTATCACTAGTTGATGGGTGGGGGTGGTTGATTCTGAAAAATATAGCAGAAGATTCAAAATATTTAAGGTTGGGTGATCTTCTCCTAATCTTAACTATAATTAGAAACTTTCGGTGTTTGTTGATCAACTTTATTATAAGCACATACACCGAAGCAATGGCCTTTCGTATATTCTCGATGATCACCGGCAGTATTCAATGTATAGGCTAGATCAACCTTTTCAAGCCAATGAAATAACCTAGAAGGAAGAGAAGAGTAGTTCATGCAACATTTACAATCGAAACCTATATGGAATGAAATCGAATGATGAAAATCGAATGTCATCATCTCAGTGTGCGTACTTTGTTACTCCACTCTTGAATAATCCTCTAAATTGGGTACCAGTTAGTGTTAGGAATATACGCTATGTTTTTGTAAAAAAAAAAAAAAAATAGATTATTGTGGAGAAAAACTTTAGTTGATTCTCAGCCGCACTTTGCTGATCGTATTTACAAACCAGCCGTTTTCTTTCTTCTTGACAACAGTCTATTGTTAACTCGCGATTGCAACGTTTCTTATCGTATCCGCATGTTCCCAGTGATCTGATATATCTGATTGTAGAGCATTGAAAGGGCACATATGTCTCCTTACGTCATGAGTGGTTTTAGTACGAGGTCTGTGAAAAAATAAAATACGCACTCAAAATAAAATATTATGTTGTCCTGTTCAAAGGGTTAAAAAATAATTTGGTCTAAAAGGTTCTAGACTTCAGTAAAATTTTAATTTTTTTATAATTGGGAGAAACAAAACATAAAATATATAAAAAAAAATATTCGAAACAATTACAAAAAAAATCAATACAACTCCAAAGAACAATGGTCTAAATTTAGCAATAGGGACAAAAATAAAATAAAAAAAAGCCTAGAACAAAATCAAATTGGTTATTGTTGACTTTTACTTCGCCTTCTTCTTTATGGATATAAATCTATGAGAAGTTATAAAGTGAACTTTTAGCTTATACTGTTTATGGATGTAATTAATTACATTTCCTTATTTAACCTAATATTTAATTTATAATGATTAAGGAGAGAATTTGTATATTAATTAATTTTTAAAACTTTCACCCCCGTTAAAATAGAACAAAAAATTAATTAAATTAAAGTTAAATAATTTAATATTTTTTAATACTTCTTGCATATGACAATAAAAAATTAATTAATTTTGAATTGAAAAACAAAGAAATACGTCATCACTTTAATAGAAAAAAATAAAATTCCTAAATAATAAAAAATAATAAAAACTAATAAAAAATAATAAAAAATAAATAATAAGTTGCTGCTGCTGCTTTAATAAATATTAACTTGCCCCCTTTTTAAGTTGTTTTCCAGTTTATAATTATTAAGAAAAACCCCTTTTAATACAAACATCTCCAAATTAGATCTTTTAACAACAACAACAACCCCCAATTCAATAAGTTTATATATATATATATCAATCAATAAAGCTTTGGGTGTGTATCCTCCTCGATCTATACAAAAAAAAGCAAACAAAGAAACAAAGACATTACTGGTCAGCCACACCACAAAGAAATTACAAACCAGCGATAGACGATATACCCAATATACCCAATATATAAAAGTATATATCCCCCCATTCATTAGATACAGCCAAAACAAAGCAGTTTAAACATCTCCCCCAACAATCACATTCACTATCCATCATCAACAACAGAAGAGAGAGAGAGAGAGATGACACTTATGACTTCACCGAAGATTTATTCCCATAAATTTAAATTCCCATTAGGATCCCCCAAAACTACAGAATCATCAACAATGTCATCATCATCTACAGATACAACAACAACATCATCATCACCATCACCCACTAGCCGTAATAACAATAACAGACATAATAATGGTCGTGATATCCATTTGAAAGTTTCAGATAACATCAAGACAAACAGTCTAAGCACAACTAATAATACAGCCGCACTATCACCCACGTTTAATTTACAACAACCACCACCACCATCAAGTGGAATAGTACCACCACCAAGTGGAATAGTACCACCAATTAGGAAAGTACAACATACATCAACCAATGAACTGATTAGTTCAATTACATCCAATGCATCTGATTTAACAATTTATGAATCTTCAATTTGTTCAATTATGACATCAAAATCACAACAAACATCAAATGAAACATTGGTTGAACCACAACAGAATCATATAATAATCAATGAACCCAGTTGTTCTGGTAAATTGTTTAGTTTTGATGAAAATGATGAAGAAGATAAGAATCAACATAATCCATTCTTTAATGTTGATTTAAGTACAACTAGATCTCCACCTCCAGTTCCACAATTAAAGAAACAAATGACATTACCTTCATTATATAAGAAATGTCCCGTTCCACCATTGGCAACATCTTCCCCCATGGAATTATCATTTGATTCAATTAAATCTGAACAAGCTAAAAGATTACATTATATTCCAACTCAAAACTTCAAACCTCAAATTGAAAAATTATCCAATAGAATTCATTATATGTCACCATTGGATATTAATAACATGTTGAATTCTAATCATTGCACCCATCTTGCCATTGATATTCGTCCATTCAATGATTATATCAAATCACATTTAAAATCATCTTTAAATATCTGTTTACCTTCAACATTATTAAAACGACCCAATTTTTCATTATCAAGATGTATGAATTCATTACCCGATTATGAAATGTCCAAATTTAGTCAATTCTTAGAAGATCCTCAAGGTGGTGATTTAATTATATATGATTCAAATTCAAATTCATCAAATTTATATCATGTTTGTAATAAATTTATTCAAAGTCCAAGTTTTCAAAATTCAATGTGTCAAATATATTTAGTTGATACTAATTTTACCCAATTTCATAATTTATATCCTCATTTATTTGAATCGGGGACTATACTGTCGGATATGCTCGAACAACAACAACAACAACCGCAAGATTGTGCTTGCAATTTAAATAACTACCTACCACCAATCATAGTCCCATCAGCAAGAGTTTCTCGGTCTCAATCAGTATCCGACATTTCCCCTTATCGAAGATCAAATCCAAATCTGTCCTCCTCCTCTTCCAATTCACCATCAATGGCAAGTAGTAATAGCAGTCTAAAGGAGAAATTGAATACTCCAATATTAGCTAATTTCACCCTTCCGTCAAAATCAACCACATTTAAACTTCGTCATAATGAGGAGTTGTTACAACCGCCAAGACCCACATTGACAAGTTATCCAACATCCACAGCAACAGCTACCACGAAATCACCGATTAATCAATATGAAGTGAATAATAATGCCTTGTTTCGATTAGAAAATATCCCAGACGATAAATCAGTCTTACCCAATTGGATTAAATCAACCATCTTAAATAATAATGGAGAATTCACCGGGCGAAACCTAAATGATAATTTCTATATCTTGGAAAAACTCGAACAAAAACGATTAGTCAAAGCATTATCATTATCTGATCCAATCTTGAGTCCAATCAATGAAACCCCGTTGCAGATAAGTAAAGGAATAGAATATGGACATAAGAATCGATATAAGGATATCTTTTTATATGAACATTCACGAGTTAAATTAGATAATAATGAAGGGGATGATTCGATTGAGAATTATATAAATGCAAGTTATGTCACTCCCTCGGATTCATTTTTGAGTGAGCTTGTGGATAGGAGAAAATTAGGAAATCAGGTGAATTATATCGCCACTCAAGGTCCATTGGATGATACCATGGGTGATTTTTGGAAATGTGTATATAATTTAAACTCATGCTTGATTATTTCATTGACTGATGAGATTGAGAATGGGGTGATGAAATGTTCACCATTTTGGAAGAGTGGGATCTATCATCGATCACAACAGGATTCGATCAGTGTACAAATATTACAAGAGTTTAAATATGATGAGAATTTGATTATTAGAAGGTTTGTGATTAGGTTTAAGGAGAAGGAGAAGAGGATTATTCAAGTGCAATTGATTTCTTGGCCGGATATGGGGACGATTATTGATCCGGATCATATTTTACAGATTATCCAATTGAAAGAATTCATATTACGAAATTTAGATGATAATAATGATAATGGGTTTTTAGTTGATTATCCAACTATAGTTCATTGTTCGGCCGGGTGTGGCCGAACAGGGACATTATGTGTGATTGATACGATAATTAATCTACTCAAAACAGATGAATGTAAATTGATACAAGATCCAATATTTGATTTAGTTAATGATTTTAGAAAACAGAGGATATCAATGGTCCAGAATTTACGACAATATTATTTGATTTATGAAGTATTATTAGTTTGGATGAATAGAAATGATGAAAAGTTAAAGAAATGGAATGAATTGATACAATTGGATATTGTTAAACAATTCATTAAATCGGGATAAAGAAAAAAGGAAAATGGTTTGTTATTTATTTATTTTACAATGGTTTACTATATATACAGTATATAATATATACGAATAGCATGTTATTGCAATTAATCATCTTCTTTGGTGTTTCTTGATATTTATTCTGCCATTCTCTTGTTAAATGTAAGATCCTGTTTGATTTCAAGTGTGGATGCAAAGTTGCAAAAAAAAGAACAATAGAAATTGCAGTTTATAAAAATGAGCCACAGTTTTTTCTCTCGGTGTTTTTACAGCGCCCTTTGCCGCTTCTCGGTGATTAATGAAAGAATATGCCATAAGCAGCAAATCATCAGGAAGAACGCTCAATTACTTTACGAAATCGCTTAGATTACAACGGTGAGGACCCTGAAACACTTAAAATGATTGTGGAGAAATTACTAATTACTACGATTTCGGAAACGCCGAGCTATAACATTTTTCAATAAAATTCATAGCCGGTGGCAGGTTTAAAAGAACAATATAACGGAACTTTTTTCTACACTTATTTATAAAATGGATGTGTAACCATAGATGTGTATCAAGATTATATTATGTAAATTCTTATACTTTGTATTATTAATTATATATAATAAATAATTAAGAGACCCACGCGTCAAACACTTTAAGCATGAGAAGCAATGGCTTGTTTTAAAGCAGCAGGATTAGCACCAATAACTCTTTGAACTTCCTTACCACCCTTGATGAAAACAACAGTAGGCATAGAAGTAATTTCATATTCTTGAGCAATGGATCCAAATTGATCAACATCAACTTTAATGAAGTTAACTTGACTATATTCTTGAGAAAATTTGTCTAATAATGGAGCAATCATCT
Organism: Hemisphaericaspora subhashii; assembly: GCF_019202705.1. Classification (NCBI taxonomy): domain Eukaryota; kingdom Fungi; phylum Ascomycota; class Pichiomycetes; order Serinales; family Debaryomycetaceae; genus Hemisphaericaspora; species Hemisphaericaspora subhashii. Next base: position 34,406 of record NW_026057284.1, on the reverse strand, counting down.
TACATGGACCACACCAAGTAGCAAAGAAATCGACAACGACTAATGAGTCGGATGCAAGAGCTTCGTCGAATTGTTGTTTAGATTCAATAGTAGCGACCATTGTATATGTCTATGTGTATATGTGTAAAAGTTGATACTTTCTGGAAAGAGAAAAAGGGATTTGTAAATTCGGGTGAAAATCTATCGCGTTTATATTTCAATTTTTCGTTCTTTCTTTCGCCATTGCCTCGCGGGTCGTGTACTTGTAAATTTTTCTCATTTACCACTGCTTACATAAATCGGATTAATCTAGAAGCTTCCCCCTCGTAATTCACTCATTTCACGTGATCATTAATTCCGGATTACAAATTTACATCATCATCGGCATTCCCAATTCAGTATCTCCGGTATCTACTAAAATATTATTTACTAATATTGTATAATGTACTATAAACTACTTATCACTATAACTTTACTATTACTACTAACTAATAATCTCTATTGCAATGACAATTCATTTGCAGGTGATCTATACTGAGTTTCCCAATCACTCTTGGCTATTTCTTCCGGTAAGATCAAACTCTTTGGATCTTGTTCATATTTCTTCAAGATTTTATCAATACATTTATCTTGATATGATTGATATTCCAGTATCATCGTATCAAAAGAATTAACAATCCCAACTCGGCTGCATTTGATTAATATTTGTTTATCTTTAAGATATTTGATTAAGAAATCAATGGCTCTCATTACTAATGTATTAAAGCTATCTTCTTGATCATATCCTGTTAAGGTTAATAATTGGGATTGGTCTTGTATGACTGGTTCTCCTTTATATAAGACCCCAATTGGATCGATTCCGTTGATATAATCATAATTCATTTCTTGATATCCGAATAGGTTAATTAATTCTTGTTGATCAAGATGAGTATCATAATCAGCGGGGATATTATTGAATTTTTGAAAATGTTCCATCATAATATCTGGCCATTGATCATTATAGGTAATATCTTCAATAAATAACAATGGTAAATTATTATTATAAAAATTGAAATAGATTTCTTCTTGATTAACTATTAATTGAATTTGAGGTAAGATTCTTAACCATTTACATATTAATAATCCATCTTCAATATAATGATCCAACATATCTAATTGCAATTCACATAATTGATAATAATCTTTATTTGGTAACATTCGAGGTTGGAATCCATAAGTGAATAAAAACCCTTGAATATCATCTTCTGGTGAATAACAAATCGATACTTCTATTTCTTCTCCCATTTTCATCGAATCATATATTTCTTTCTTAAATTTTAATAAAATATCATTTGTATCCCTATCAACATCAAAATATGCATTATTAAAATGACAATGATTAACAAAATCTAAAATTGGGGCCAATGTCACATCAATAACATAATCATGATTATTTCCAATCACTAACGTCTTAGTCTTCATATCTAACGCCATTGTAACATCCAAAGAATCTCTTCGTTGGATATTCTCCGAGATATTAGATTCAGTCTTGGCACATTCAGCCGATTCAGTTTCGACATCACGAGGAATCTCCAATGTTCTTGATCTAATCGCTTGATGAATTTGAAAACATTCTTTAAATGGTAATAATTTTTCAAAATCAAGTTCGGTTCTTGTCATATATAAGATCTTCAATTGTTCAATCAATGATTCATATTCATCATGTACCGCATGGTCGGCTTTAATACATTTCATGATAAATTTATCTTCATGCTCAGTATGTTCGGGATATTCTAAGGTAGAAGTATTGGTTAATATCGATAAATATGGATCAAATTTATGTAATGGTGATTCTTTAAAATATTGAGATTTAGGAAATTGTTTATGAATATTTTGTAAGGTTTTAAATGCATTGAAATAGGTAGTTAAGATCCGAGTCTCAGTATTTGGTTCGACAATACTTAAGAAATTAACAATTAATTCTGATTCTCTAACTGGTTTTTCACCAATATATGCCCGATCTCTTAGTTTTAATTCATCAAGAAAATTTAATAATGATACTATATCAAACACTGCACTTCTTGGAATTCTTAAAATCTCGAAATAATCTTCTTCCGGATGTTCTTCTTCTTGTTTGTCTAAGAATAATCCAATTCCTCCTAATGAACTCTGGCCAATTTTAAGACCCTGATGTAACTTAATATTTTTGGAATCTATCCATTCCGATAACTGGGAATTATCGTCTATTCCCGGGATTTTAACATCTGATGATTGTATATATTTGACCATTGTAATATATAAAGGTATCTTATTATGTTCTTTTGTGTGTATAATCTAAAAAGTAATTGATAAAAGGAAATGAATGAATTGGTAATAAAAGATTTAAAAATTGCTTCGGAGTTTTTTGTTGGTCACACAGGGTTTTCTTCTTTATATTTAATTTTTTTTTAACACAGGGCTTTAAATTCTTCTATTTTTTTTTCCTATTGTTCCACAAGTATATAAATTTAAAGATCTCATACAATCTTCACTTCACCTCACTTAATTCTTTATGTTTAAAAGAACCCTTTGCACATGTTTACATGACCCTCCAACCTTTCACTTTGTTACAGCTAGCTCCAATTGAAAAACATACTCTGATATCTTCAATTTCTTCTTCCTAGGAAATGCCTGAGTACATGAGTACTATCTGTTGTATCATTCCTAGTATCCATTCCAATTCAAAGGACTCGAGGAATACCAAACAGTTAGTCTCATATCAATGTCGAATTGTATGACATTTCTCAACTATACTATGAACACCTGCCTTTCCAAGAAAACGGCTATCCAATCATCAACAATTAACATCATTGACAGTAGTCACGTCATACGTTTATATGCCGGATAAGTCATGTGTAATATTTTGCATCCAAACGATTCAAACCATTGAACAAATATGCTTGTGAATATTGTATTGTAATTCATAGAAGTTATTCACAAATTATATTTTTGAAAGTAATCATTTGATAAATAAGTTTTTATTCTCCCCTGAAAAGTATTTTTATTATTCCATACATTTGTAAAACCAGCAGCAATTGAATGCACCATTATTCTTCTCTGTCTTTAATTAATAAATAGAAGCCGAAAGAAGACCAACCAAAAAAAAAAATTTTTTTTTTTATAAAAGGCAAAAAGAAAACTGCGTAACAAAGTTCTTAAAACCAGTTCTCAAAACGAAAGGACGCCATTTCTTTCATTCAACCAACCAGCTTACTAATACCAACTTGACAATGTCTTGGGACGACGAAGATTTTGATATTCCAGCCAAAAGCACCAATGCCCCAGCTGCATCCTGGGAAGACGAAGAAGATGACGATTCTCCAATTTTAGAATCTTGGGATATTGATGAAGATGAAATAGCAAGAAAGAAAAAGGAAGAAGCAGATAGAATAGCTAAAGAAAAAGCAGAAATAAAGAGAAAAGAAGATGAAGCAAAATTGAAAAAACAAGCTAAATTAAAAGAAATTGAAGAATTTGATAGTTTGGATCCTGAAGTTCGTAAAAAATTATTAATGAAAGCTGAATTGAATGCTGATTTAAATAATGCTGCTGATTTATTCGGTGGATTAGGAGTTACTGGAGATATCGATGATGATGATTTTGATATCAATGCTCATCCAAGAGAAAGAGCTAATAAATTAGCTCTTGAAGCCCAACAAAAGAAACCAGTCTTAACTAAAGATACTCCATTGGAAGACCATCCATTATTTCAACCAACTAATAAGCAAGAATTTGAAAAATTAAGAAAGGCAGTAGGTACCTCATTAACTGGATTAGCCGAAGATTCTTCATTATTATATGCATCAAGTTTAGCAATTGATTTAATTAGGGATTTATCTCAACCTTTATCAGTTGAAAATCTTAGAAAAGTTATTTCCACATTAAATGTTGTCATCAAGGATAAGGAAAGACAAGAAAGACAAGCCAGAATGAAAAAGACTGGTGGTACTGCCACTGGTGGGGCTGGTAAAAAGAAGGCTAAGCCAACCGCTAGACCAAATGTTGGATCCATGAAAAAGAATGAATTTGAAGATATGGATGCTGGTGATTTTGACGATCTTGGTGATGATGATTTCATGTAAAATTTTTAAAGGCGTTTGTACTGTGTAATAATGAAATGGTATTAGAAAGGCTTTTCATAACTTAATAGATTTGCCAGTTGTTATATGTCGGATGGAATGCATTGGAAAGCACTAGCTGTTTCCTGTATTCTAATTCACCCCTCACTCTCTACTATTTGGCAGGTGATGTGAATCCTTATCCAAAAATTAGCATGGAACCTTCTTCAAAGGCTCATGCATTCTAAACAATGGTCTCTTGATGGACCGCCTCGATCTTAATTCTCTTTGAATATCACTTACTCTTCTCGATGGAATCTTTTCACTCCATAGAATGGATTGGAAAGTAGCATTGTGAGCTTGCTCACCGAATGAACTATTATTGTGTTCGTTGTTTGGATCAATTGTTTTTAGGTTAATATCAGCTGATACTGAATTTTCTGTGTGGGAGACACCTACATCATCGTACATGGAATGATTTCGCATCGGAGTAACTGGAATTTGTATTGATTGGTTTGGTTGGTTAGTTATTACTGTTATATAATTCTTATGAAGAGTTGAGCTCTCTTTCTGATAAATCGACTTATCTTCTTCCCTCATTCTTGTACATTCTTCATCATTTCCAAGTATAACTGAGTCTTCTAACATATCTTGGCTCGACATCACGTTTTGAGAATCAGTCGCTTGATCAAGTGGAGGAGTAGAAATATCTTGTAGGGGCTTCCCTGATAATTGGTTCATAGAACTGTCAGAAAGGGACTTATGGCTCTCATTCTTCCTTTGGTTAGATGTTGTTTGATTCGGGGTATTTGAAAACAAGATTCTGTCTTTAAAAGTCATAGCTTGGAACCTTTCTACACAACTAGTATTCTTTTCGGAAAGAATGAGAAGGTAATCACTTTCGGTCATAAGCTCAGGTGTAGTTTCGTATGTAATTGGACCACAGCTCATCCTATTGTCGGATTTAGGATCTGCCTCGGTCGTTCCAACATATTGGATTGTCTCTGTAGACATGTCAACTCGTTCTGATACCTCGTTGACAGGAAACTGCAATGACCGAATACCATTTACTTCCATGTCAGCAGATGGTTCGTTATTCATCTGGGAGCCTTCAATTATGCTGCTTTCCTGTAGGACGGATTTGTTTGAGTACCCCTTAGAACTATTAGTAAAATCATTAGAAGAATCTATCTTTTGCAATGGTGGAATTGGTTGCGAGTTGGAATTTTTTGCAACCGTTGAAGTTTGTTCTGCGGCTAAAACAGACTCACTATTTTTAACTTCTTCCTGAATAATTGCTTCCTTGCTTTCAGGGAAGTAATGATTTTCTGAGGAATGCCTTAGTTTCGGTGTAGGAATCACTGGTCCTGTTGATTTGGCATATGATCTCTCTATGTATAAATTGATGTTTGTTCCCTGGGTGGCTGGTTGGTTGTTTGTTTCAAGCGCTGTATTCTTCATGTTCGGTTCTTCTAGCTCTTTGATTATTTTGACTTTTAGTATTTTCTTGAAGCTCTCACCATTTTCCATTGATTCAGAAGCTATAGTTTCTTTGTTGTTCTCGAATGTGTACTCAGATGGTAACCCTATTTCAATTGGTTCATTCTCAACATCCAACTTCGTCAAAGATAACCTGTTTATAGAATTTTCAATATTTTTAACAACCTCTTGATCAGCTATTGGTATATTCAAGGTCTCAAAGTCGTCAAATGTAGGAACGTATGGATCCTTAGTTACTCTTCCACTGCGCAGCTTATTCCGATTACGTGATCGTGGAATATATGGGGTGAGTCTTTCTTTACGACTTCTTGAAACAGCAAGGTGACTTCTAGAACCAAACTTTTGGGGTGTTGAAGTTTCTATGATAAAGCTTGTACGTGGAGTAAGTATATGAGGACTACTGGTAAAAATAGCACGAAGTTGTTCTGCAGCACTCACCTTGGAAGGTGTTTCCTTCTTCCTGGGTTTCTTTTTGATGCTGGAAGAAGTGCTGGCGGTGCTGGTGCCGGTGATGACAGATGTTCTGTAACGACTCTCGGAAAGAGAGAGTGGTAGTATATCCTTCAGATGAATTGGGTACTGAGCATTTTGGTGTTTCTTGGGTGTATTCAGAGTCAATCTGTTGGCTAGTGTAGAATCTAGATTACAATAAGTTAGTGGGTTGCAAAAAAATTACGTAGAATTGTTGCCAGAAATTTCAATTTTCAAAATCAATTCCTTCAATTCTACCATAGATATAAAATTGTTAAATGAGTAACTTAGAAATATGTTTCTACTTGATTACTTACTTTTCAATGGTTTTCTCATTTTTTTGGATTTAAGTTAATAAATCAGTGATGAATTTTATTCTCTATCATTTGCAAGTAATCTCAAGCTCAGTTAATTTTGGTGGTGTTTTTCCTCACACTGAAAAAAATCAAAATCAATGAAATTGATAACTCAGATTGTCACTCTTCCAATTAAACTAAGGAACAAAAACCAGATCTATACACAAAGAAATGACTTCTCATGACGATATAATACTTCCATCGATATCCTCAATATCAAAACTCACTATATCGGATGTATCAAAGACAGGATTTGGTTACAATCCATCAATTGGACCAGCTTCAAATGCAATTACTCAAGATACTGCTGGTATACTACTCAATAAACGAACAGTATCACTTACATCAACACCTTCCATCTATGATAGGAATATAACCAGTAAGAAGCCACATGATATTAACTTATCTTCACTTTCATTTTTATTTTGTGAAGTTGTTAATTGGTCTCATAGAAATTCCAAAGGAATTCATGATTTAGAAACAAGATTAAATGGATTAGGATATCAAGTTGGTCAACGATATCTTGAATTAATTAAATTAAGAGAGGGGTTTAAGACAATTAGAAGAGAAATTAAGATTATTGATATGTTACAATTCATTCATGGACCATTTTGGAGGACTATATTTGGAAGACTGGCAAATGAATTAGAGAAATCTCAAGATATTGCTAATGAATATATGATAACTGATAATGTCCCCATGTTGGCAAGATTTATTAATATACCGAAAGATTATGGTAATTTAAATTGTTCAGCATTTGTAGCTGGAATGATTGAAGGTGCTTTGGATAGTGCTGGATTTTATGCTGATGTTACTGCTCATTCTGTACCTATTGATGGATATCCTTTAAGAACAGTGTTTTTGATTAAATTTGATGAACTGTTATTAATAAGAGAAAGTTTACGATTTTAGCAATGTATGTTTAATATATTAATACCATAAATGGGAAACTTGTAGATGATCTCTCAATCATCTCTCTTAAGTGACGATACTTCTAATGTGGACAGCAATCTGTCTCTGGACACCACTGTTCAATCATCCTGGCGATGTTATTGGGTATAGAGATCCATGAAATGATTTAGTACACGACTCTCAGATTGAATCGAAAAAAAAAAGATTTTCTGTAACAAGCGTTTATTGTCTCTCGAGATTGTGAAAAATTTGATTCTCTGTCAAACAAGATTGACAATTAACAAACCATCTATTGGTTATAATAGTATTTGTTTATCCCCATTCACTTTAAGTAGAGTAAAGTTGTTATTGACTTTACTGGATTACTATCCTTCCATTTTCAGTTTGTTTTTTCTTAAAATATTCTTTTGCATAATAATAATAATAATAATTAATCTTCATCAACCATGGGTATCACTATAAGACAAGCAACAATAAATGACATACAAGCAATGCAAAATGCTAATTTGCATAACTTACCAGAAAATTATCAATTAAAATATTATATGTATCATATTTTATCATGGCCACAAGCATCATTTGTTGCAACTACATTTGATGAAATTGTAAATTATAATGATCCAGAAGAAATACCTGAATCTGAAGTAATAACTGATACAAAAGGAGATACAGCATATATTAATAAAGGAGAAAAGATTGTTGGTTATGTATTGGGTAAGATGGAAGATGATCCAGAAGCAGCTGACAAAACCCCCCATGGTCATATTACTTCATTATCAGTAATGAGAACATATCGTAGAATGGGTATAGCTGAAAAGTTAATGCGACAATCACTTTATGCCATGTGTGAAAGTTTTGATGCTAAATATGTTAGTCTTCATGTTAGAAAATCAAATAGAGCTGCATTACATTTATATCGAGATTCATTAAATTTTCAAATTACTTCAATTGAAAAATCATATTATCAAGATGGTGAAGATGCTTATGCTATGAGATTAGATTTAGAATTGGAAAAGTTGTTACCTTCTAGTTGTCAAGGTGCACAAGAACTGGATGATATAACAAAGGATTTGTTAGAAGATTTATAGAGTTTTATACTTTTTTTTATTTAATACTTTTGTCATGCTTAAAGAGGTAGCTTATAGAGTGGTAGGAGACGAAGCGCCTGGATGGCGTCATTTATATACCGTTTATCTTCTTTTTAGCTTCCTCTTACCTTCTACTGATAGTTTTTCATTTGTCTCATAGTAAGTGAACAAACGAAAAATGGGTTGCAAAAAAATTGTATTTTTACAAACACCATTGTTTCCACTTTTATTCAGATTATCTACAGATGACATAATCCTGCCGTTGTCAAAAGAGATTATCAAGTTCCATTTCTTCAATGCAAAAGTATCAATTAATAATATACAAATTAGAGCCCCATACTTATTTCCAATCTAATAACGTTCCTTCATTCTAGAAGCGACAGTACGCAAATTACCATAAACCTTACCTGGAGGAGAACCCAAAATCAAACTAACAACCGCTTCTCTAGCCATTCTAATATGAGTGAATCCACCCAATATATGAATCTTTGAATCAGCCAATACTATTCTTGTTCTAGTAGCATTTTCAATAGCAAATTTGGTTTTCCCATCTTTCCCAGCAATTCTACCAATTGCTCTTGATAAATGATCTCCAGTTAATGTTTTCACATCCTTAATTTCAAAAGTTTCAATATATAAATCATCCAATCTTAATAATGCAATAGCATCATCAACATCAAATCCCAATGTGAATGCTTTAACGAAATCAGCACCCTTTTGTAATGCTCCTACATCAGTGGTATTTTTATTAGTTCTTAATTCAACTGTTTTAGTTTTCAAATTCATTCTAACTTGTAATTTCAAATGATCCACTAAAGGAGGATATATCTTTGTCCATACACCTTTGAGAGGTGTCATTCTATGTGGTGGAACTGGAACTTTTCTACTTTCCAATTTAACTTTCATATTTGATTTTGATGCTGCTGAGAATTTTGGCTTACCTGATTCATCAAGTGCTAATTCGGTAGACTCCACTATTTTATCGGAAGCTGACGCAGCGGTTGCTTCAGCTGGTACATTGGTGGTATCTATTAACATTTCTTCATCATCTTCTTGTATGTTTGATGTATTGGTTTGAGATGGGATGGACTCAGCAGTTGGTTCTGGAGTGGTTTTCTTGATTGCTGTTGGAGCGGCCATGTTTTTATTGTTTGCTATGTCTATATTGATATTCTATAAAGGGTGATAAAAGGATGTATTTTTAAGGATAATAAACAGTCAAATGTCGCTTGCAAGGATATACGGTAGTTGTTATCAGCTGAAGTAAGAGATGCCATCATATTGAAAAAAAAAAAATTCTCATCGCCTAAACAAAAAAAGGAATTATTGCAGGTTGCTAAGTTGTAAAATATATGGATTGCTGGTTTGCTCAAGTTTACATGTTGTGCGCATGGTGAACAAAAAAAGCCAAAAAAGCCAATCAAAAATTCGACTTTCAAACGTTTAAGGAAGAACCGAACCTTAAAACCATCCAACTTTGCTTGCAACTCGTCAACTTTAACAAATAAGCAATTTTTAAGTTCTGGGGTTAGAAATTGGGGTGCTCTACTTTCATTCACTTAGCGGATAGGATATACAATACTTCAATTGAGGTTTCCCCAGAACATACCGAAAATAGTAAATGCCGATATATTGTCAATTCCCGAAAAATTCCGGTAACAAAGAAAAAAAAACCGCTCTAAACTCCCTCCAATGTTCGCTAGTAGAAAGCCGCCAAAAGAAATTTTGTTCACTTGATTTGTAAAAAAAAAAAATTTTTCCCTTAAATTAAGTCAATTATCATTTGTTGAAATATTACACTTTTATACAATTAATTCAGTTCTTTAACATATTAGAACAAATCTCAACATTTGTATCTATTTTATTAACCATACTTATTACCTGGGGACTTAAATCCAATAAAATACTCAACCCACAAGAAAATCACTACTCATCTTACAGCAAAAACAAGTGTGTGAAATATATTATCAAATCCCGCAAATATGATTAGCCAATCATTGATACGGTCTTCTTCAAGTTCATTAGTGGCTTCCGATAGAATACTATTGAATAGACTTATAAAACCGGTCTCAATACTATCAAGACATACTATAGCCGGAAATGCGTTTGCTACAACTACATATCTTGCCTTTAGACAATTTGCCCCAGAATATCAAACAATTCGACACTTTACTACTGTTCCATATAGACTTCAAAACAAAATACCAGAAAACAAGTCAATTAGTTCAAACCAACCATCTATAAGTCAAAAGAATATGGAATTAACAAGTTTAGTCACCAAGGCTACTTTATTGTCTCAAGCCAATAGTAAATTACACCGAATGTTAATCCATATAAAATGGCCACTTTTAAGAAATACAAGATCTACATCTTCATGGGACATAGCATCTGCATTCATTTCCTGGTTAGTTATGGGTAATTTACTTTGGATTATTTTGGGGACAACTACATTTGGATTAATGGCAATGTATGCAATTCATTATTCTCAGAATTTATATGATACATTAACTGACGACGAAAAAGAAGATAAGACCGAGACAAGAGATAATAGTATTTTGGGATATATTACTGGATCTATTTTATCATTTGGATTGGGGATTAAGATTCAGTTTGAAAAAGGGAGTATTTTACCCGAATTGAAAGATGGAAGATTGAGATTTAAAAACGTAACTGTTGTTAGCGACGGAGAAGATGAAGCTACGGCAAAGCCTGCTCTTAAGGCAAAGATAGAAGCTATGGATGTTAAATTATCATTCAACAAATGGTATGAAGGTAATGGATTGATTTATGATTTGGAAATATTCGGATTAAATGGAAAAGTTCATCGTAATGAACCTCCGAAACCAGCTCCAATAAATCAACAAGACCATATACAGAAACATAATTCAAATGTATTTTCATATCGTCATCATGAGAATATCCACTATCAATACGACATGACTGAAAATGATGAAGAAATGGAAGAATTATCATCAGGACCAGCAACTTCATTTATTGATTCCAATTATCAATTAGAACATGTCAAGATTCATGATTCGTATTTAGAGATTTATGATTCTTGTGACAAGCCATTATGTATCAATATTTTCAATTGTGATTTACCTAAATTACGTGGAGATCGGATATTATTAGATTTCTTTAATGCCAACAATGCTAGTGGAGCCATTAATGATTCTATGTTTACAATCCACAAGCGACAAATGGATAATGATGAATTACATACTTTTGATAGAACCGTGAGATTTAAATTGGATGCTATTGATTTAGGTGCAATTTCAAGTGCTAATCCACAACTGAAATTTAATTGGATTATAAATGGGAAAGCAGAAGTTGTTGCTGATATAAGATTACCTAATTTAGAAGATCGAGCTGAAGAATTTCAATTAAGTCAAGAATATAAGAAATTAAGTGGACTTGTATCGAAATTCCTTTCCGGATTATCATCATTAACTCACCATCATCCTTCTTCTGATGAAGAAGGCAGTGAACAAGATACTTCGACATTATTAAAAGATGCGATTTCAGCAATCTATCATACTTTTAACAACCAAGAACATTCCACTCCCAAGGAACAACCATCATCATATGTCATGGTTGATGTTAAGGTAAAATTACATGACTTAAAAGCATCGGTGCCTAAATATTTACCAGTTTCCAATTCAAACAATATGCCATTCATCTCACTCACAGATTTAAGAACATTAATAGGATATATCAACAATGAATCTCAACCAATCACAATAAATACCACAGTAATTGAGAAATTAAGTGGATTGTATAATGTTGAAAACTTGAGTTCAACAAAGATGTTTGATTATATCGTGGGGGATATATATGAAGAATTGGGTAAATTGGTTAAATTAGATGAAAGAAGAATCATAAAGGAAAAATCTTCTATGTGGTCTCATTCAATTGCTAGTCAGTTGTTACTTTTGGGATTGGGTGTGATTGTTTAAAACAGTTTTGTATGATATGTGATTTGTATGATTAGTTTCCGTTAGTTGTGATGTAGGTTTGATGGAAGGTAGAGAAGAGGACAATTGTGTTATTTTTTTGGAGTTATAGTTATTTATTTAAGATTATTTATTTATTATGTACATAGATTACAAATTGAATTTGTTATGGGTGAATCATTGTTCTTCTGTAGATGGTTTCAGGACTTATTTATCTGTTCTAATCTGAATGAGCTGGGTTATTGTTATCTATAAAACTACAGATATGGGAGTATTCACTTCTTTCTCTTAACAAGGTGAACTTCAAAGTTGTTACCCATGAGATCCTGCGACAATTCACTATCTATAGCTTTGGCACCAATTCCAAGAGTAGGACCTCTCTGCCTATGCAGTACAATCTCCTTCTCATTCTCCTTGGTTTTCTTATCGATATCATCAGAACCATCCCATCCCAATCCTCTGAGAAATGCGGCCCCAAATTCACCAATTGGAACCGACTTAAAATCTTCCTCCTCATCAGATGTATTATCCCCTTGATATCTTTGTTCGTTTCGTGATCGTATTTTTGTCTTTGATGAGGTTGTTGGGGTCCTGCCGGATTGTTGATCAAATGTAGTTACACCATACTTTAGTTGGGTTTCCTTGGCTTCTGCTTCTTGAGCATTGGCAATTTCCTCTTTGTTCGGTATTCTTTTGACTTTACTTTCGTGTTTTATTACTACGGCCACTTCTTCTGGAGTAAGTGTATCCTTGGAAAATGAATCTATTTCCCTTTTAGTGGGTTCGCTTTCTTCATCTGAATCATCATTATTTAATAATCCTTTGGATTTGATAATTAGTTTTTGCTTCTTTTTTAGACTAAATCCTGTTAGTTTGTTGTTAGCTATTGTTGGTTTGTTTATTCCTTGAGACTTCTTCTTTAAGTTTATCTTGATTCCTGACATCTTTTATCTGTTTTGTCCTACGTATTATCTTACACGATTAATGCGATGACCTTGGGTTCCGCTTGGTTACAAAGAAATGTACAAAAACGCGTCACGCGAACAATGTTTGACATTTTTCGAAATTTTCGAAAAATCACTTTCTGGTGCTGCAAACTCTTGTTTCTATACATTAAAACGAATGTATGCTATAGAAGGACTGGAAGTCATCATGACTCTACGATCATTACAAGACGAGCGTCCAGACATTACTATGACATCTTTCGATGAAGGAGATAGTGAAATTACTGATGTTGATATTGATCCAGCATTGTTCAATGTTCAGTCACAATCGCAACAAGAAATATCAATACCGGATAGCCCTGTGCCAATTAAACGAGGAGTTAATTTGATGGATTTGCTTTCTGGAAATAAGAAGAAGAAGACAAGATTAGAGAATAGAGATCAATCTAATGAGAATGTCGAGGAGGTTAATCCAAACAATGAAGATCTGTTACAAGAAATTGAGGTTATCAACCTGACAAGCACAAGTATCTCTCCTGATCTGGATAGCGATATCCTTAGTGAGCCCGTGGATGAAGAAGTGAAAAATACAACATTTGAATTAGAATCGAAGATATACGCCAATGCTACGAAACGCACCACTGCTAAGGATTTGTTTTCAAGTTTTAACCAGCAACCTAAACACAAACCGACAATTCCTACCCTTGATCCAGAACCAATAGAAATTGACGATAGACCAACCACATCTGAGATTGAAGCTAAGATAACTTCAACCAAGAAGAAGCTTTCCGCTAGGGATATTTTAAACCTACATAAAGACAAAAAACCAAATATCCAACCATCTAATCAAGAAAATCAAAGCAAACATTCGAATGAGGTTATTGAAGCAAAGATGTTTACAAATGCCAAACGAACAACGGCCAAAGATTTGTTCAAGCTGTTCAAACCACCGCCTCCACCCAAGTTGGAAATCACACTCAATATAAAACCCGATAAGCTACGTGGAATAAAAGTGCGACACAAGAGTGTTATTGAAGTAATGAGTGATGAGGACGAAATAAGCAATAATGAAACCACCACGAGAAAGAGAACAACGGCTAAAGAGCTACTAGGAGGACTTGTGTCGGTCAACAAATCACAAAAGAAGCCTTCACTTTTCATAACCTTGAAAATTAATCCAATTGAATTGTCCAAGATAAAGGACTATGATAATCCGTTAAAAACGAAAGGTAATCTTACTGTAGGAGCTTCATTCTCGAAGACTGGGAAATGTTCATCCAGTGTATTTGCAAGTATGATGCAAGCTTCAAAGCAATCACTGAAGCTTACTGCTTTGCAAGGTTTGAATGAGTTACCTTTACCGGATTTAACCAGGGATCAATTCCATGTATTTGTTGAAGATGAGGTTCCGGAATGCATAGAGTTCCCATTCTCTCGTAGGGAAAGAAACCGGGGAGATTTGAAAGTTTCAGGAATGGAAAGATTTAAACTTGATGAAGAGAAATTACATAGCGAACATTTGATCCATACCAGTTTCGAAATAAAAACGAATATATCGAGGCGCGAATATGCCTTAGAAAGACTACCTGAATTACTCGATGCACCTGCTTTGGCAGGTCTTTATGATCGATTCCTTAAAGACGATGACATTCCAACTAAACACAATATCCTCTGGGTCGATCATTTCAAACCATTGAAAATGGAGGAATTATTAATGCACCCCAAGAATATCCGTGATATCCAACTCTGGATCACCAATTCATTCAATAAACTCAAATCCCAATCGGGAGACCGGTTGAAAAACATGAAGAAAATGATCAAAAAACGGAAACAACAACAGGATTCTTTTATAGTATATGATGATTTTGAAGATGGTACAACTGAAGAAGAAATATTTCTGCCGTTTTTGATCCTACAAGGTTCTCAAGGTTCTGCAAAGTCGTCTTCGATCTATACGGCGATGAGACAAATGAATGGATATGTACATGAAATAAACAGTGGAATGGCTAGAGGTAGGAAAGATATTTATAACAGTCTTAAAGAATTATGTACTACCCAACTCGTTCATAATAATGATACTAATGAATTTCAAAAGGGGATAGTTTTATTAGAAGATGTCAATGTTTTGTTTGAACAAGATAAGACATTTTGGCAAGTTGTGCAAGATATTGTCAATATTTCTAAAAGACCGATTGTATTGACTTGTGAGGAGCTATGGAATATACCCAAGAGTTTGATTCAGTTGGCGGAAGAGGATGATTCGATTATTTTTATTGATGATTATCCTGTGCCGAAAGAGTGCATTGTTCAGTATTTGTGGTTGTGCTGTTTATGCCAAGGGTATGATGTGGATTGGAAATTGCTTGAAACTATGGTGGATGAAAATCGCGGACATGATGGTTCGGGTGGTTATGATTTACGGAAATGTTTAATGGCTTGTGAGATTTTGTGCAAAGTTGAACATTGCGAAGATGGAATAGTTGTGATCAATGAACTGACAGAAATACAGGAAGCAAAGAAGAAGAACATTGATAGTCTTGAGGCATTAGCCAATGTTTTAGAAGTCCAATCAGCGGTTGATGTCATCAATACTGGTTCGATATCGCAGATTGGCCATGAAATTCAACCAAATGAATTGGCGGATATATATTACATTGATGATACAAGTAGGTTAAAACAGAAAACATTACCATTTGAATTAAATATTGGAGACCAACTAGAAACCCATATACGAAATTCCTACAATAATATCAAAACCTATATTCCCGCTCCTAAATATTCTCGAAATGATTTACGTTATGAATGTAATACATTTATAGGTTCTCGATCAAAGAAAGTGCCAAGATACATAATAGACTTCAATGAGAATCGGAGAACATTGAGATCTTCGAGTGAACCATACGAACTGGATGCATGGACTCCTGAACCTACTGGTATTCCGGATACTTCATTCTTGAATCATATTCCACATACAGCATTTATACTTGATTTATTGCCAATTGCAAGATATTGGGAAAGATATCAAAAGAGTATAAATAAGTTCGAGAAAGAGGCAATTGAAAATGGTAGAGAAAGTGTTAAGAAATTCTTGAATTATCGGGATTTTCAATATGCCAAATCCAATTTGCGTAGCACAATGATAGGAAAAAAGAACGATATATAGGACCTCTTGATATAACAAATTATAGATCTATAGAATTAAATTAATCTTGTTCTAGTTTTGATCAATCCTCCGCCAAAAGATCTTGCTGCTTTATGTTTAAAATCAGTCATCTGTAATCTTCTCCAAGCTTCTTCAATGTGGTAGGGTAATAATGGATGAGCCAATTCATCTGGTTTATCAAATAGATACTTTCTCTTTTTCGGACTAGCAGTTTCTTTGCCATCCTTATTCTTTTCCTTTTGAATTGCATCTAATTTCTGTTCGGAATTTTTTATTGTCATTGCTTCTTCAGTTAATGAACATACAATTTCAAACGTTAAGAATCCCAATATATCAATAACATCATCGTTAGGTCTAGTATCACATAATTGGGCAATTTGGGCCCATTCCCTGAATCTCTTTGCCTTTCTAAACGTAAATGATGCTTGTCTACATTCTGACCAATGGACATATTCTTCTTTGGTCATATTCTTAGTTCTATCATCTGCCAGTTTTAATCTTTTTAATGAGGCTATCGTGGCTGCTTTTTCTTCATCATCAACTTGTTCAGCTTCTTCAGCAGTTTCTAAATGTTGTTCACTAAACATGAATTGTATTTCCCAAGGTAATCGAATCTTTGACTTCTTGTAACGTGAAAGCATCTTAGAAGAATCATTTGTTTGGCTACTTGCACCTGCTCCCGCAGCACCGCCTGCAGCTGCCGCTGGGTCATTCTCCATTAAGGATTCAGTACCTCCACCTTCTTGATCTTTTGCATTCTTACGAACATCTTTCCAAGATAAATAAGTTCTTAATCTATTCACCTTTGCCTTGTCGTGTCTTATTAGAAATATTACATCTTCTGGGGCTATTGATTTAGATCCTCTACTGGAAGCTGTCTTTGTTGCTTGGAGTAATATTTCCATAACTTGTCCTCGTACTATATCTTCTATTATTGATGTTGTTTCTATTGGAGGATCATTTGATTCTCCCAGGACAAACATCATTTGTTGAATTTCCATTCTATATTTATATTTACTTTCATTTACAGACATACTTGAATTTACTATGTATGATATATGTATGTATGTGTTTTGATCAATATCGCTGTTGTTTATAACCCTAAACCCTAAAAGTGGATAAATTGAAAGTTCGATTGAGCCGCAGTACGTCCGGGTAATTCTCATATTCTGAGAATTATAAAAGGAAGACTTACAAAGTACGAGATGAAAAAAATTTTCAATTAAGATTTTCATTAACATTCTTTCTTTCTTTCAACAAGAGAATAACAACAACAACAGTGATATTTATACAATTAGTATGTAAACCATGAATTGTAAACAATCTCATATATACATTCATATAAAGTTTAGTATTACTGTTATTATAAAATGATGAACAGAGTGCATTTGGCTCGAGACTTTCTGTCGGTGTGGAAAAAACACAGCTACCTTACTTTATTATTATCTGACATATACAAAACAATACTACAGTTTATTAAACTATATATATTGAATGATGAGATGTTCTTATTAGCCAAAAAGACATCGTTTATACTAACATTCACTCTAGTATCTATACTTTATATGTATATCTATCTTAAATCGATGTAGTTTCAAGGTTAAAACTTACTTGAGACACATTTCCGTAGTATTGTTTCTCTTAGTTTGTTTGGTGGGAGTATTCTAGCATACATCATCTTCATTATGTTGATTGGATGATACCCATAATGAACAAATAGGAATAATAATTAAGAAATGTGTCAAAAGATGGAGTGTTTGAATATGTCGATGGCGGAGATATTTCTCTTACACGTGCTTGGTCTTAGTGAAGTAGATGTGTAGTGTCTATATTTTATGTTTGGCAGACTCTAACCTCTGTATTTTGAAATATCACTGGGATGCTCATCGCGAGTAAACTCAAGACCTCCGACCGGGGGGAGGAGCCTTTGAAAACAATTAAGTACTTTCAAACATCAGAATGAGACTCCCCTTTTTACAATGTACTAAACAGATTCAGCTAATGCTATTAAATTATCTATAAACCTATATCTATCCAAACAACTTAATTGAGTTATCTTCTGGAATAATATCCCCATTCGTCTCTCCGTCAATCTCGTCATCTTGCTCCTCCTCATCTTCTTCATTCATATTCACCTTTTGTCCCAACAAAGAAGCAAAGAATTCATCAATTTGATCATCGTTCCATTTCCAACCGCCTCTAGAAGTTTCAAAATTGGATATTTGATCTTGAACATGATATCTCAATTTCCTTCCCTTTGAAGCTTTGGTATCTACATTATTCTTAAGTTTATTTGCTCTTTGTGCACTACGTAAAGTAATACTCACCCCACCTGAAGTTGGATCACTGGATTGGACTTTCTTATCAACTAAGTCATTAAGTAAAACACGATAGAAGTCTTCGTCATCGAAAATTTGATCAATTTCGGATCCTTCTGTTTTGGTTTTTCTTGATTGTTGTTCTTGTATTGGAATATCTTCGTCAATTTCTTCATCTTGATTTTGTTTGGTTGAGGTTCCATTGGAAATTGAAGATGGATTATATCCCAATGGAGTAATTTGACGTCTATTTAATTTTGTTCTCTTGATTAATCTATTCATGTCTGAAAGATTATTAATCACTTGTTGTTCAAAAGATTGATTAATTGTTTTGAATTTACTTGCATTAATAGCATTTGACCCGGAAGAATTTTGAACTTTAGCTGACCATTTAGTCAAAATGACCGATCTAGATTTATTTAATTCAGAATCAAAAGATTCTGTTGTCTTGGAATATGTTTCATATGATCTTTTCTTTGGATGTTTATGATTGGTTGTTGATTCATCTAATTGACTTCTGAGGGTTAAAAGTCCATCCAATAAGGAATATAAACCTTCTTTAGTCTTCAGAAGCAATTCTGGAGAATAGTCGAATTCTTCCAATGTTTCATGATCAATTGGTAATAAATTGGCATTAGTTAATGATTTTTGGAATTTTAATCTTATATCAACTAATTTTTCGAATGTTTTATGTTGTTGTTGAATAGCATATCCTTTAAGTGCATCATTTGTGGCTGATTGGGATAAACGATTTATGATATGGCCTCGTTCTTTATTCATTAAATCTTTCAAAACTTGACGTTTATGGATCGCAATATCGTCATCTTCTTGGTCACTTTCATCTTCAGAGGAATTATCTCTTAATGAGGCCCCGGAATCGCTGTCGTTGGCGGATTCGTCGGATTCCTCTGCTACTTCCTCGTCTTGAACTTCATCTTCTTCTTCGTCTGATTCAACTTCATCAGAGTCTTCTCCAGAAACTTCAGCTTCGTCATCATAGAGAGAATCTCTACTAACGACGCTTCCGGTATATTTCTTGCCTAAATTAGTAGTATGACTCTGTCTTAGCTTTGACTTTGCAGACTCAACATAATGCTCCTTCCTTAATTGGTCATCTTCTTCTTCATCATCATCTTCATCTTCTTGTGATTCCTTGTGATCGAATACATCGTCTGTACCTTGACCTAAATCGTGATCTTCAATGTCGAAATCGGATTTCGGGGTGTATAACTTGGATATCTGTTCTGCTAATGTCTTCTTGGCCATTATCGGTTATATTATTTTATTGTTTGAATGTGTTGATCCAGGTTGTTTGAATATTTAGTAAAAATTATTTTATATTTT
Source organism: Hemisphaericaspora subhashii (assembly GCF_019202705.1). Taxonomy (NCBI): domain Eukaryota; kingdom Fungi; phylum Ascomycota; class Pichiomycetes; order Serinales; family Debaryomycetaceae; genus Hemisphaericaspora; species Hemisphaericaspora subhashii. The sequence goes on along the minus strand of NW_026057284.1, from coordinate 14,302 downwards.
TTTTCGAAATCTCATCGCTCTCTTCCAACTAAAGTAGAATCGTTTTTGTCGCGACATTCATAGTTTTTTGCGATACATATCACATGATCAATAGTTTATGGATTAGAGTCAGGGCATCATTGTAATCTACCATCTTAACTCATACACATATAATAAACTCATACGATGATCTTTGCAATAGTACATAAATCCATCTAAGAGCAGGCTATGTTACTCATCCCACATGGATGAGTTCTAGAAGGAATACGGTTTTTGTTTTTTAAGTTATTCAAAATTGCAATATTGGTTGCAAAAATAAACTATAAAACAGCAAACATTGGGTTAACATTGCCTATACACTAAGTAGAATACTTCTGAACCAAAGGAGAAATGGGTGTGTCTTATGTTTTCACAGTATTGTCGTCTGGTGTCACGGATCTTATCCTATGTCAGCTAAACGTTGTTTATTTTCATTTCTAAGGTCAATAACAACCGGAAATGTGATCGTGTTAAGAAAGGTGAAACAATTTACCAGGACAAGGAATTTGCCACAACTTCCAATATTGTGGTTTATGCAAGGTACGGAGTTAATGTATAGAATATACCTGTCCATTTAGTAAAGGTGATACACCCTCTTTGCCATGGGATGCGACATTTTTTTGCAACCTTCACCCCTCAAAAACAAGCAACTCATAACTTGCCACAACTTCAAATTTTGTGGAGTTTATACTTTATGCAAGTTACGGAGTTAATGCATAGACTACATGCGTCCAGTTAGGAAGGGTAATTCTTGCTCCATGTCAACGGATGCGACATTTTTGCAGCCTTCACCTCCCAAAAACAAAACGCAATTTACAATTACAATTGCAACTTCCATTTTGTGGTTTATAAGTTATGCAAGTTACGGAGTCAATATACATAGCCTATGCATGACACATCGGATCGACTATTAGGGTTCTGTTTTCTTATATGAACGCAAGTGAGTTGCATAATTCCGTCTTTTGGAGACACAAAGTTTGAGTCCATCTTGGTGGAGGGACCAGCAATGGACAGTCCACGCTGGACCGTGTTCCCTCTATAAAAGTTCTATAGGCGTTTTTCCGTGTCGGCTCTCAGTCTATATTTTCTATGAACTGCATTTTGCTATAAGGTAGTTTCTCCCTTGCTCGACGTTAGTTTTGTTCCATTAACTACAATCGATGACATTCCTCCTATAGGAAATAGTAAATTTTCTATATCCATTAACAGTAATAAACGCTCATATTGTTCCAGCATAAGAACTAATTGAATTCTCATTATGACTGCATCATGCTGACCTACTTGTTGTGAAACCCGATTCATCTTAACATTTGTTCTTAGATAAAAAGATGGAGCATGAAACTTACATCATTTGTGGTTTGAATGAAAAACTGCCTGTCTAAGCATCCAAAGAAACTCCCAGTCCTCCCCTTCATTTTGAGAACAATTGTGAACTTTGAAGTTGTATTTAAACTAAGTGTTGGCAGTATCTATTTCTTGAAACCTTAATACAGCGAGTAAATGCCGGGTAACACTCTTATTAGATTGGACTTCATAGTGTGGATTTCGCAGTTAAATAAAATCAAACACAACCCTTTACCGTAGCATTCAAGCTAAGATGAATAGAGCCATCATCATCTTCTTTATTGAATCGACCATCTCTTAAGTGAAAGATTCAGTAACCATCCAAGAAAAAATAGAAGGTTTAAAATCTTAAAGTTAGATTTCCCAAGAAACTTTATCAAAATCAAAAGGAAGGGTCCAAACAGATGGTTTAAATCCATAGAATCAATAATCATTTTTATATTTAGGGTATATAGTGATTTTTAATCCTATTGTTTGATTATAGATTTCTTGTATCCAATGTATTATTATACAAACGCGTGTTTTACATATATGTCTCAGTATGTCACGTCACTGAATGGGTTTGACACATTTATTCTTTTGCATGTCACTCCCTTTTTTTTTTCTTGGTGTTCTTTTTAATTGCTGTTTCAAATTGTTTTCTCTTAAAAGGTTGAATAGTAGCTATTGAAGTTCCTTCTTATATTAATCTCCTGTTTGTCATTCAATAAGTAAGTACAGTTAGTAATCATCCACTCGCTTAAACTTTATAATTTTCTGGGTAAACAACGCACACAATAATCAACCACAAGCCTATTCCACCTGTTCCCGAGGCAACATACATCTACTATACATATACAAAGTAAGAACACAAAACAAGAGGCAGAAATGAAACTATATCAACTAGTAATCATATTATCTTCATTATTAAGCTTATCAATAGCATTAGCCGATCAAGATGATGGTGGAGATGCAACCACTACCAAAGTATTACCCACAATTGTCTGGGTAACCACCACTATTGATGGAGCAGTCCAGACAGTATCTTTGACATATTCACAATCATTTATGACAGAAGCTGCTGATGGAAATACTGCAGTTCCTTCTGGAGAGATTGGAATGGGAACCTTATCTGGTAGTGTTGGTGGTATTAGAAGTTATGATCAGACTACTATTACAAATGTTAATCAAGGAGGAGGATCGGGTATAAATATTTATACTGGTGTTATTGGAGGGTTATTTATGGTATTAGGATTGATTTAGGTTTATATTTTATATAGTATTATAAACATTCATATACATTGTATATATAAGCATACTATGTATCATAGTAAGGGTTCATACATTTGTTAGTACTGTAATTTACACGGGTTTTAATACTAGTCTGTACTGATATTTACTTAGTAAAAAAATATTCCCATCTGAAAACAACAAAGAGAAAAAAAAATTGAGAAAAGCGTTTAAGATTTTACAACGAACGCATTTGATTTGAACATAGAAAGGATCACTGTAAGCGTAGTGTATGTATTAAACACAAACAGAACAAACCCCAAGGGATATATCTCTGTGAATATTGTGTACTAACAGAAACCCATAGAAAAATGTCTGACGATTTAGCTCAAAAAACTGAAGAATTATCATTAGAATCCAAGACTGTTTTTGATACAAAGGAAGAATTTACTGCTAAACATCCTTTAAATAATAGATGGACTTTATGGTATACAAAACCACAAACCAACAAGAGTGAAAACTGGCATGATTTATTAAAACCAGTTATTACTTTTTCATCAGTTGAAGAATTTTGGGGAATTTATAATTCAATTCCACCAGCAAATCAATTACCATTAAAATCAGATTATCATTTATTTAAAGAAGGAATTAGACCTGAATGGGAAGATGATCAAAATGCTAAAGGTGGAAAATGGCAATTTTCTTTTACTAGAAAACATGAAGTTACTCCAATTATTAATGAATTATGGTTAAGAGGTTTATTAGCTGTTATTGGTGAAACTATTGAAGATGATGAAAATGAAGTTAATGGTATTGTTTTAAATATTAGAAAACAAGCCTTTAGAGTTGGAATTTGGACTAAAGATTGTGATGATTCTAAATTAAAGACTGTTGGTGAAAGATTAAAGAAAATCTTACAATTAAAGGATGAACAAAAGGTTGAGTTCTGGTCTCATGATGCTTCAAATACAAAGGGTGCTGAAGCTCAAATTATCTTGTAAGGGAATACTACGAACGAGCAACAACAACAGCAACAGGTCATATAAATAATATAATCTTCTTCTTCTCTGTATACATACTATAAAAAATAAAGTAAAAGTAAAAAGTTATCATAATCCTATTGGATTAACATTCTCTTTAATGAATTCATGAATATATTCCCAATATCTTTCTTGAGCAACTGTATCATTATGACTTGAATCTTCAAATTTATACATTTGTTTAACATCACTATTTAACAAATCAAATATGACATCCATATGTTCAGGTGGGACAATTTCATCTTGTCTTGCACTTAATAATAAAACAGGAATATTTGCTGGAATCTTGGGGACTAATTTCTCCAGTTCCCAATGTTGATGAACAAACATGGTGAAATATTTTAAAAATGGAAATATATGAGGTATTGTCTTTTTGATTGATAAAAATGCATTTTCTAATATGATTGCATCTACAGCAGATGGCATTTTCGATGCAATATATATCCCCACCGCTGACCCTAAAGATCTTCCATATAAGATTAATGATGATTTTGAAAATTGTTCATCTTCTTCACAAAGATATTTCATAACTCTATCAGCGTCTATTTTTAATCCAATTTCCGAAGGTTTACCAGTAGATTTCCCATATCCTCTATAACTATATATGAATACATTATATTTAAATTGTCGATAAAATAATGCTACGATTGGTAATGCAAATCCAATATTACCAGCATTTGGACATAAGATAAGCACAGTTTTGTTGGAATAATTGGAAGATTTTGAATCATGCTTTAACAGATAACATTGTAATGTTTCACCATCTTCAGTCTTGAGATTAACCAATTCATATGGCATTTCATATTGATCAGGCGTTGGACAATTTGTTCTTGAATCTCCGAGGTTTGCCGGATAGATTATTGATGTTTGAAAATGATATAAACCAGCTAATGCAAGAGCTCCTAATGATATTCCAATTGTTGCCATGATTTTTGATATCTTGAAAAGACTTTGGATCATTGTCTAGCGATGGCCCAATGATATATGAAAGGGGTAATTATACAAACCAATTGAGAAATTGATTGTTGATAGATATTTCTCGAGGGAAACGATTTTGTCAATATGCTGAGATCTTTCTTTTTTTTTTCTTCCTTCTATGATCTGATATCTTTGTGCATAGACCAAAACAATGGTTGTCTTCGTCTACACTGTTTACAAAAGTAGATACTTAGAAGTAACTCAATCAATCAGAGTATTCTTGAGTATGATGAAATTATATTCTTCTTATAACTATAGAGAGAAGATAGATGTTAAATTCATCACAAGAGCCCCGGTGTTGTTGATAGCACATTTGTATTGGTCATAGAAAATTATGATTGGTTAATTTGCTGATTTACTTCTTTGACTCGTTATTCGCATTGATCGGAAAGTATAAGACTTCTTCTCTTCTCGTCTTTCTTTTCATTAAAGGTTCTTCTACCACTTCTTTTGGGGCATCTTGTGGTTAGTCGTAAATAAAAAGCTTGTTGGTTTTTATTTGGTGCGAACTTTTATTTAAATTCAGCAACCCCATCTTTACATCCCCCCACAGGTAAGACTACCAAACATTGGGTAGTTACATAGATAACACATACATACTCATAGATAGATAGACAAGGTAACATAATGTCACTGGGTGGAAGTGGAAGTGGAGGAATTGGAACTAGTCAACTGAATCTAGCAAGATTTGCATTTAATATTTATGGTACTTTAAATACATCACAATCAAATGACGGTTCTATATCACCACAATCTTCATCTACAGCAAGTTCTTCAAATAGATCAACAAGACAACATTCACAACAAGAACAGACTTTCTTAAATTATGATAAATTGGTTTATAATTGTGAACGAGAAACAGTTGCTTTATCACAATTGAATTATCCTTTACAACCATCAAATTATAGTGCAATTACAACAACCAGCAATCATCATAATGAAATGAAACATCATGTGGTTATTGGTGGGAAGAATTATTTACGATTATTATGTCTTAATGAAGATCAAAGGAAAATAGTTCAAGAAATCAATTTAACTGATCTGCTGTCAAATTCAATCTATACTTCAAGAGTACCGAATAAATTATTCAATATCAATACGGTGAAAACATTCAATGATATAATAGGATGTGGATTATCAAATGGTTTAATCAGTATCTACAAAATATCTCCCAATGGTAAAAGTAAAATAGTCAATAAATTCTCCGATCATAAACGTACAGTAAATTCATTAGATTTTATCGAAACTGAAAATCAAGTCCTTTCAGGGTCTCAAGATGGGACAATTAAATTATGGGATTTAAGATCATCATCCTCAAAACCAATGTTAACATTACAAGCAAATCTTCATTCAGATCCAATTAGAGCATGTCAATATTCTCCTCATTCTTCAGTTAGAAATAAGATTTGTGTCCTTTCTGTTCATGATTCAGGGGCATTATGTAAATTTGATCTTAGATCAAGTGGTGGTGGTTCCAATTCAAATTTCCAAAATATGTATAGTCCAGATAAGAAATGGAATTTACATTCAGGTCCGGCATTATCATTACATATCCATCCTGAAAAAGAATATGTATTGACTGGTGGACGGGATCATAAGATTTGTGTATTTAATTATGGGGAAAATCAAACTAATGTGGCGAATAGAACATCTCCGGACCATATGATAAACACTTATGGACCGATATTGAAAGTGAGATGGAGTACTTATCCTTTGTCTTCGTATAGTCATCATCCATTTGATGAATTTCAAGAGACAGGTTCCAGTACTAATCCGTTATTTAATTATGATATTGCTTGTCTGTATTTAAATGATGATTCTACAATAACTGTCTATAATTTAAGTCGGAAATATATCCCAAAACAAATAATTCGATCTATTGGTTGTAAACCAATTCAAAATTTTATATGGACAAAGAATCATATGAGATCAAGACAGATTTGGTCCATAACTAAAGCAAACATATTCACATCTTATGAATTAGATAATGTCTTGGATCCAGATATAAGAAGACCATTGAATGAATTATCAAGTGTTTCTATGTCTTGGAATAATAACCTTGGAGATTTATGTTTTGTCAATCAAAATAAGGATGATTTTGAATTGGGTGACGATAATGATTCTTTAATCACCATTAGTGAAATGGACCCTCATCATTCTCAACAACAAGAATTTGAATCGAGTGATATGATACTAGAAAGATCACATACACATAGTCTAGAAACTACTATGGAAAATGATATGGAATTAACCAAAAGTAATCTGGTTGTGGGTATGCAATCATTCACAACTTCATTAACTACTTCTCCCGTGGAAAAGCCACCATTATTCCGATCTTTCACTCATAATCCAATGCATAATTCCGCCACTACCAAAACACCATCTCCTATCCCCGTATATAGAACAACAACAACCACACCCGGAATGAACCTTATGCAACAAAATGAATCAACAACTTCTAGTTTTGGTGGAATCCTAAGACCAAAGCTAAATCGAAATTCATCTCAAGCTACTCAAGAATCAATAGTATCATTAGGATCTACCCCACATCAACGATATACCAACGCTAAGCCAACCTCTTCTTCACAGGGACAACAAAATCTAATTAGCTCGCCTTATGTGATACCATTTTCGTTACCAATTCCTGCTAATGATGAATTTGTTTTCCGTTTCCTTTCCGCCAATTATATGGTGAACATCCCCGATGGGTTCAATTTAGTGGATGTATGTTTGTTTAATGCGAATTCGGCAGCTAATGCCGGTAGTTATAGGACTTGTCAAGTTTGGAGATTGTTGGCTGTAAGTATAGAAGAGGACTATATCCAAGAGAAACATACTGCTCAGGAACAAGAACAACAACAACAACAACAACAGGATGGAACGGCAAAAACTGAGATCGTGGTGAGTGAAGTCGCTGAAAAAGAAACCAGATCAATCCTGTCGGAATTAGGTAATTTCGTGGGGTCTTACAATTCAACTCTGACTACTGGATATGGAGGTTCGGGGTCTACGACCGGTAAACAAGGAGGATCAACTGATGAATCTGCGATACATGATCGAAAACTTATGCCTGGTGAAGCTGAAGAAGATGAAATGACAAGTAATGATATAAGTATAGCTGGATCATCGTCTGATCCCGGCACTCGAAGTCGAACTAATAGTCTTTCAAATTTACGATTAGTTGCATCACCAAATTCGGCCAGTCGAGAAGACGTAGATAATGGAGAAGAAGATCTAATTGATGAAGTCATATCTGAACCTGGTGTCGATGAGATGTTGAGTCGTTCGGCACCGGTACTGATTATGTCAATCCCACAACGAAGTAAGACAAATGAAGATATAGATGATGAGAATCTTAATCTTATTAAGAATACATTATTGGGTACTAGTCCTTCTGGGACTCCGGGGCTATCGGGACGTTCCAGTCAGACATTTTCTAGTATTGCCATTAGTTCATCTCCACAATCGTATCATGCCTTTCCTCCCAAATCGATTCATACGACTAAAACAAGAACGAATGCTCTGGGTGAATTTTCGGCATTGAAATCGGGTTTATCGATGGCATTGAAGGAACGTGATGGAGAAGAGGATCATGATGTAGAGAAGGAGAAGGATCATACTGAAAAAGATTGGAAGTTTACTAATTTATTAAGAAAGGTATTGGATTATGCATTGTTGCAGGGAGATATTGTATTTGTTGCAACTGTTGTTTTGATATTTTATGATATTTGTCCTGGTACTATTACACAAGAAGAATGTTTGGATTGGTTAAGTATATATATTGATATTCTTCAACGGAAAAGATTGTTTATCAATGCTGCAAATGTATTAAATTCTGCTCCATTGCTGGTTCTAGAGATTTTGAAGAATGTTTATTCGGTTGATTTAGATTTACGTCTTTATTGCACTTGGTGTAGAAAATTATTAGTGAATGAAAAATCCAAGAGAGCAGGAGGAAACTTTGGATATTGGTATTGTGACGAGTGTTCCAAGACTCAAATGAATTGTGTTTATTGTTGTGAGCCATGTAAAGGTCTTGGTGTGGTTGTTAGTTTAAAATGTGGACATCGGGGACATTTTGGATGTTTGAAAGAATGGTTTATTGAGGATGAAAATATAGAATGCCCTGGTGGGTGTGATTTCTCTATTCTGTAATATTACAATATATTTATTTATAGTTAATTAATTATATTAACACTATATCTCCTAGTTCTATGTATTTCCTTACAAGTCGATATCTCACCACATAGATCCCATCTTTATTTAGTTCTAAATTATCTCCTTCTCCGATATCCAAAAATATTGGGGTCTTGGAGTTTGATTTAATAAATACCGGTTGATCTAAATCTGGAGCAACAATCATCGATTGTCCACCACTAGTATCATCTAATAATGTAAGTGAATGAGGTAATTTCTTAAGGAAACAATTGTTATATAATGAAGTCAACAATTTGAAATATTTATGCATATATTGCATCTCTTCAACTGATAATAATCTTCCCTTTGAATCTTCATCTTCTGCGCTGGTTTCATTAATGTAAAATATCGTAAATTGACCAATCTTGGATAATCGTGTTCGTAAATATAATCGTACTAAATAATTCAATCTTTCAATATCAGTCTCAATAATCATTAATTGTAATTTGAAATCACTTGATACTACTCCTGCTTCCGAATTCATATCTCCATATTCATGGGAATCTAAAAGATATTGTTCCTGGTTGGATATTTGTGTTAGAACGGTGTCCATTAGATGTTTTTCATAGGGTAAGATCTCTGGGGACATTCTTTCATTAATCATAGCTGTGATTAATTCTTGATAGATATTTGTCGTGGATTTTAGTTTGGAAGTAGTGGTTGTATCATCTCTGGATATTGACGCTTCTTCTTCGAAGTCTAATAAGATATCATCGATGTTCTTATCTCTACTCATCTTCACTTTGTCTAACTGTCTGATTGTAGGGCTGTATTCACCGTATGATGATGTTGAGAATTTCTCCGAAGTGGAAGAAAAAAAAACAAAGAGTTGATCCGTTCCTCAACATCAATAAACTACCGACACATACAAAAAAGGAAAACCCACCCCTCCAATATCAGGACAGGATATAGATAGACATTGAAAATGGATCGACAGCAGATATTGGAGTTAAAGAGACAAAGGCTTCAGGAATTGAAGCAGAAAAGAAGTCTTACAGTTACGCCGACGAGTGAACATCGTGATGGAAGTATATCACCTCGCCTTCCATTGACAAAACGACTAGTAGATGCTTCTACTCAGACTAGCGGTGAGTTTACAGTTGATAGAAGTTCCAATGTAAGAAGTCACGAGGAAGCTTCTGAACAAGATAGAGATGAAGTGTTGCGTTATGAAAAGGCAGTACAAACAATAGAAGTGATTGACTCTACTCAGTTGGAACCAAAAGTAGACGAAACAACGAATCATCAATTGATACATAAGCAAGAAGTCTCAGAAACTGAGCTAAATGAATCAATTGCGGCTTCCATCAAATTATTAAACAAATTGAAAATAAAGCATTCGATAGATATACAAGATGATAACGAGAAAACTAGTGGTATAAACCTAGACAAAGATTCACAAGGTTGTATCAAGACAACATGTCAATTCCATGGAGAAACTAGAAGTATAAGATATATTGACATATCTCCATTTGATTGCAACATGGTTCTCATTGCATATACCTCTACACCACAATCTTCATTTAATGCAATTGTGTATAATATTGATTCAAAACTGGTATTTGCTGAATTCTTCTTGTCGTCAATCTCTTCTGAGATTAACATTATTAAATTTGATAAATATAATCAAAATAGAATTATTGGAGGGTTAGATAATGGTAGTATTGTTATTTGGGAATTGTACACCAAGACAACTCATACTCATAAAGCTTCACCTATCATAGCACCAACATTACAAACACCCTTGTTTTCAACAACTTCATTAGATGTCATGAGGAATTCAAATATCATCCACCATTCCCATCAACAGCAACAACACAATTATGAACCTCACGTAGAACCAATTGTATACTTACAACAACTCAAAATTGATGGGAATGATTGCATAGTTTCAATCTCACGAGATGGGATCATAAACAATTGGTCAAGTAATTTATTAGTCGTACCTCGTGATACTACAATCCAAGTATTTGAGAATAATAGAATTGGGGCAAATATTTCCATTGAACATGCATATGGGATACGACAAGACGGATTGGTAAGTGGTAGTTCATATATACAGAATTTATTATTGGGAGGTAATAATGGTAAGATATACCGTGCATCTAATGACAAGGATGGGCAATTTGTACCTGTTTGTCAAACAACTGTCGGAGCCGGTGGTATGGGTACTGTTATTACCTCATTTGCATATTTCGAAAATCATCAAAATTCATATATAATATCTTCCCATCTCGATTGGAACCTTCGATTATGGCAGATGAATTCGTCCGAAGAGGAGCATGAATTAAGGAAAATCCCAGTGGCATACATTGTCAAGAGTTTGTTAGTTAGACCGAACAGGAGACATCAATTTGTTACTATGGGATATCTTTCCATTGATGATAGGGATTCTAAAACAATAATTGATCTATGGGATTTGGAAAGAAAAGCGAATACGCCGATCTTGAATATTACAAGAGATTTACTTAGAGTTAATTGCATTTCATTCTCGCCAGATGGCAATGAGTTATATGTAGGTAAACTTGATGGAAGTTTTACTAGATTAGAAATTGATGATTCCAAGATCGATAACGAGATTGTTGAGAATGCATATGATAAGGGAATCGCATTATAGTATTAAAATATACAGTGTCTAATTATACAAGTTTGCATTACAAAAAGTTACTAAATAATCTATCTCTTGACCTAATTGTGATATCATTCACAATGTCTGTTTGATGTGGATTTTGTTCGATTTGAATACAATCATTAGTAGCAAGCACTAACAATTCAAAGAAACATTTAGTAGCTTCCCTTCTTTTGTTAATCCTAGCCCCATCTCTTTTATTAACGAGACCCAATGGTTGTTTCTCGAAGTCTTTATCATTTATCCTCAAATCTTCATCCATTAAGGTTTGTAAATCGACTGTATCGTTTGTTTTGAATAAGTCTCTTAATTCATCAGCTACTTGGATAGTTGCCTTGGCGATATTATCCACAGTATAGGAATCATCCTGTTGTTCCTCTTCTTCTTCAATGACAGCATCTAAAGCATGATTTTCTTGTTCTTCTTCGTCATTGAAATCAGGTAAGGACAAATCGAAATCCATTTCATCTTCATAGTCATGACTGAATTGTAAATCATGTTGTTCTTGTAATCTAGTTTCTTCACGTTCAGATAATTCAAGACATCTCGTTTGTAATTCAAGATCAATATCCCATAACTTCCTTCTCTTGCTTGAAGAATTATTAGGTGTAGCTAATTCTTGAATTAATTTGAGCTTTTCATTTAAGGAAAGATTCAAAGAGATGTATTTTGGTTGTGAGTCAGCATTAAGCAATAATTCCTGATTACGTTTTAATGTTTCAATTGATATACCTTCGAGATCTTCTGGAGAATCAACGATTAATTTTCTCTTGTTGGTGATGATCTCTCCTTGTTCAGTAATACCTGTTCTTCTCTTCCTAACACGTTTTGGTTGTGGCTGGGGTTGTGGTACTTCAGTTGGAGTCAATGGTTCTTCAGGACCATCACTGTTATCACCAAAGTCCAATTCATTGTCCATATCATCAACAGTTTCCAAGGGTTGTCCAAAATCAAAATCAAAAATATCAGTATCCTTACCAATATTTGAAAATATAGATACTTCACGGTCATTATCATGTATTTGAGACGCGTTTCTACCCACTTCAATAGAATCATCACTTAAATCGAGATCGAAATCCAATTCCAAATCCATATCTTCATCATTTCCAGCCCCTGGGGTTGCTGCATCTTCATAACGAGGGAATTCAATAGATTGATCAAATGTATCGTCTTCATCTCGTTGTTGTTGAGTTCGCTGACTGAAAAATCCTCCAATATCATTAGAACCAGGTTCATCAACATCATCAAGGTTTAAATCATCTTGATATAATAAATCGAATTTTGTAACTTGATCAGCTAAAGTAATTGTGTTTAAATTGGTAATGACTGTTTGTTGAGGTGGCAAATTGATTTGATTGGTGATACCATCTGAACCTAATCTTGCACCACTTGATAATTTAAATGAAGATTTTAATTTATATAAAATATCATTAACGTCTTCTAATAGATATTTAGTCTTTCTTGAATATATTCTTACTATTCCTAATAACAATTGTCCTGATAGTCTTAATGTTATTGGTTCATTTGTTTGTTGTGACTGTTGTGATTGTTGTGAAGAGTATGTGATTGGATGGTTGGATAAATATTCGGTTGATTTGGCAATACTAGTACTCATCAATTGTTGTTTTGTAAGTTTCTTGTCATAATTGGCGGCTAACCAAACATGACCCAATGGGCCCTGTTTTGACATAATGGTATCTGTAAGCATATTTTCTAATTAAAAACTAGTCTCCACTAATTGAATAAACCTTGAAAAGAAGAAACTAATAAGTATAATGAGTATTAAATTGAAAACATAAAAATTTGAAAATATGAATTTGAATGAAATGAAGGGAATACGCGAAATTTTTAAAACGCATAAAGAAATACGCGTTTTTTTAATTTTTTGTGTAAACAAAACAAAACACCGAGATCTTTCCTTTGAAAACTGTGGCACGTGATTACTTTAAACGGATTTGGCTCGGTTTTAAGTAATTCCCCATATCTCCTAGTTGATCTGCCAACCAGTAATTAAACTGTGGGAAATGTGAATCTTGATGTATAGATATTCCTGGAACCAGTTTCTGAGATCTCTGATAAAAGGGTTGCATGCTTGTCCAATTTAATCCTCGTCGGGATTGGCCAATCAATAAACCACAACACAGGTGGTACGGCTGATTTTCAGCCATACATGTATACGCTTCCTAAAGCTTATTGGATGTCTTTGGCTAGCTAAAAAGTGTTTGATGTTTCTTCTTATATTGAAAATATCGAGTCTTATAATGCAATGTATGTCGCACTGATTGGCTTCGGTGTAACGATTGCTCGATGGAATAGAAATCAAACAAATGCTATCTCTAATGGCTTACTGTTGTAAGCATGACGTGTCATGGAAGGCTTGTTATCAAATAACGTTCGCATGAATTCCAATGGTATTTCTGTGCGTACTACTTCTTGTGATGGTGCGGCGTGACCCTGATTTCCAAAGGGTTATTGGGAATAGACAAGGAATTTTCATCTGATTTGGAAGTGTTTATTACATTCACAATTGTAAGGCAAGAAGTTTCATCTGCCTTTAGATTCTCTTATATTGTAGTATTCACTTCAAGACATGAATTCATGTTCCGGTTGATGTGCCGATTATTAGATTTCCTAATTGGGAAGGAAGTGTCAGTCAATCCGTCACCCAATTTTTTTTTCTGTCACTGTTTCTTTTTGATTGCTTGTTACAATTTGACACCGACTATACTTTACATTACCATAACCCAATAACAATAATCATTCTGCATCCATCATAATCCAATAAGCAATCATTCTGCATCCATCACAATCCAATAAGCATTCACCATGTCAGCCAATCTTCAAACTAAACTTGACAATTCATTATTGGACATTCTTAAAACATCAG
>NW_026057285.1:0-41480 GCF_019202705.1 Hemisphaericaspora subhashii | reverse complement strand
TAACAACCTCCTTTGAGTTTACTCAATGGGAGCAGGTTTTTCTGTATAGTTTTTATAAATTGTATAGCTTTCCTAAATGATATGAGTAAAAAAAAAAAAATTTTTTCTGAGAGTGTGTGTCGCACAATTCTACGACAATAAGTAATGTCAAAGGCGTTACCCTTAGACAGACAGAATTTAAATTTTTAACCCTCTTTCAAAGAAACTTCTCAGCACAGCTAAAGCAAGACAAATCGACAAATTATCCCCCACTTTTTCCCTTGTTGGTTTTTAAAAAACAGCCGCTGTCCCAAAGAGACCAGTCACACTTTATCTGACTCCAATATCCAAGATTGCTGAGAATAAGACAATAATTCGAAGATGCCCAGCCAAGTAATACAACACATGGAATATTTCCCTCAATGGACAATATATGATATTCAGAGGAAAATAGTATACAATTTGCATTCCAATTGTGCTATTTGAGCTTTCAAGTAAGTAATTTCTGATTGATAAAGTATTCTAAGGAAAAAAAATGGTTGCAATTTTTAGAAGTGAATATAAATTCTCGATTGCGAAAAAACAAAGAACATCAATTTTATTTGTACACTTTTCTTCTTCATTTTACAACAAATAGAACAATTACAACAACAATGCCTTTTAAAATCTTTTCAAAGAATTCACAAAAAGCTTCTGATTCAAAATCATCATTATTATCCAAGACAGAATTCAGCAAACTTGAGAAGAACATGAAGATGCTTTATTTCACTGGATTATTCCAGAAAAACCAGGCAACCGCCCAGTTTATTGCCAAATACCAAAAGGCAAAATTAAATTCCACCAATCCAATCTCAATCAATGAATTCTTGAAATCCATTTATAACGAGACACCGCAAGATGAGATACCCGAGCAAATTCACAAATTGTTCGTTGAAATTGCCATGAATGAAGACATCGATAGCTACAATCCTGTTCCCGCTGACAATACAACTGAATCATCAACCGACTTAGAATCATCTTATGAAACTATCGCCACTACTGATACTACTTCCACGTCTGTCACTACTGTTGCTGCTGAAACCACCACTGCTCCTGTTGTTGCTGCTGTTGCTCCTGTTGTTGTTGCCGCTGTTGCTCCTACTCCTATTCCTGCTACTGCAACTACTGCCACCAAAACAATTTTAATTTCATCGGATACAATTTTATTTTCATCGGATGCTGAGAATTCAGAAGAAGAAGAGGAAATCGACTTTCAAGCCATGTACAATACCACAACTTCATTTAAGTCTAAACTTTTTAACAACTGGTACAAAACCAAAATTCAATCCAAAGCTTTTAGAATCAATAGTGCCAAACGAATCAAGAAATTGTTCACGTTATTTTCAAAGGAGAATATTTTAGATCATGCTGACTGTTTTGAATTGTCCACTGAGGAAAACTGTGAACTATTGGGAATTGATGATCCTGTTGAGGACATTCCTACACAATCAACTATAAAACCTGTTGCTCCCATATTCACCCAAAATGACAAAACACATCCTACACAACCAACTAAACAACCTGTTGCTCCCCTTTTCGTACAAAATGACAAGACATATCCTCCTTTGAATACACTTACCGTACCTACAGATAGTCTTTCCAGATCTCTTCTAAATGCTTTGAGATGTGACCATATCATGAATGGAACTGAGCTTAGTCCATTGGTCCAATACATATCTCGTGACATGCATCTTCCAAGTGATGCCATGTTACGCAAATACACTACCGATTTTGCTCCTGTTACCCCCGAACGCCCCATGACTCCCAGTATTTCGGACCAAGAAGAAGATTATGATGACATGGACTCCATCCTGGATTATAAACCTACTGCCAGTTTTGATCCTTATACCTTCCCCCGCCAAAATTTTAACCAAGAAGAAGATAATGATGACATGGAATTCATCAGGGATTATTATTTCCAAAACGTAGAAGATTCTAGAAATCTATACAATGAGGATTGGGAAGTAATGCATCGATCAACATCATCTTATTCAAGTGACGATGACGATGAGTACCCAAATTCTTTTAATGTTGATGATTTGCTTCCAGAACTCAATTGCCAATCGTCATCTTCATTTTATGAGAATGGGCCAATAAATCCAATATCGGATATGGAATCCGAAGAAGAAGAAGATTTTGATTCTTCTAATATACAAATAATTATTGGTTGGTGATGGGGATGGCTATAATGGAATGGGATCAAGTGGGTGGATACCCCCCGGATGATTGTTATTTATTTGCTTATTTTAGTATTGTATAATATAATAATTTTAAACAAAAAAATCTCTTTAGTAATGTTTCAATACTCTAGCTACGATATGATCCATCCCAATGGAGGCGCAATCTCTATTTATTCGTGATAAATACAACTCGTTTTTCATTTCGGGTGGTGCAACCATCTCAAGTGATCAACATTTGATCTGGAATTGGGACATTTATGAAATTGAGATCCATATGTAGATTATTAAGCAAAATAACCAGCTTATTGGATAATGCTTGGAGGGCAGAAGAAGCAAGCTACAGTTTGCATTCGAATTATCTATTTTCAAGTAGTTCTTGATAAAACCTTACTGGGTAAATGGTTGCAATTTTTGAAAGTAAATATATCAAAATGATACCTGATCTCAAGAGGCAGCGAGAGGCTTTGTGCTTATGAACCCATGGTTCAACTTGCACACAACCTCTACAATATTCCAACTAATAAAAATCAGGATACAATGGGCTCTAGGCATCAATGTTTGTACCGTTGGTTAAATTTGGATACTTTCAGAATGTACATTCCACATAAGAATGGTCTTTTGCTCAATCTCTCCTACAAAGTGCAATTCCTCTTGCACTGACAATACTACTTTGCGTATTCAAATCCTACATGTCGTAGACTTACCCTCTCCAAAAGCACAGGGCCACCACCATTGATCCCCCCAGCGTCTTCAAAACCAGTAGATCTGTATTGGAGTTTTATCATTTGAATAGCGTCCAATTTCAACCCTGATTCTTCTTGCTGTCTTTGCAATTAAGTTAAAACTCTCGTACTCTTTTCTCATCAATATTAATTTCATGTATTTGATTTGTATTATCCGAAAATTCCAATTTACTCCAAAATATCTTCTCTTTGAATAAAACCAACATAGCATACTTTAGCTTCTACTGCTTGATCAAATATTTGTGGAATTACAATTGCATGTCGATTTATATCTGTTTTGAGTATAGTGAGACTCACTTGAAATACATATGAATGTATAAGCCCTAATTTTGCAAAGAAATCACATAAATTTCTCAATTTAATAACGCAATAATCATACCATGAATAGCAAACAATTAAATCATTCAATCTTGTTTATTCCTTTCTACTGGCTCCATTGAAATACAACCTTCAATCAATGAACCCCAAAAAGGTCTTCCCCTTTTGCCAACGGCTTAATAATGTCGATGTAGCAGGTTTGGCAGGACATTATGGATAAGCTGTTCTCTAGTCCATCAAGCAAAATCAGAATCAAGAATGGCAATGGGTTTAAATGAATTAAAATCGAATTGGAAATCTGGACTAATTATAGTATGAATGAATGGTCTGAAATCTTGATTATGAATATCTAAATGAAAACGTATATAGACGTTAACATGAGGCGAGTGTATAATTGCTTGTAATTGTTGGTTAAGGATCAAATCTGTCATCAATGTTAGTAATATTATGGTTGTTGTTAGTGGTGGTATTACGTGTTGCCATTAGTCATAAGGGTAGTAGTCGGAGTTGATACGTGATCAAAACTATTCAGACTTTGTTCAAACTTGGGTGTATTCATTTATTGGCATTACCCATTGGCTTTGGTGCCCTTACTAGATATTGAGCATTGATTGCAAATGAAAAGATGGAAACAAGTTTAATCTGTTTGGGTATTCTATCTTAGTTGGTGGTGGTGCGGGTAACAAGTGTAATTTTTTCTAGTCAGAAAATTTGCCATTTTGTTTTTTTTCATCAGAATAAAAACGATTTTCCTCCAGAATGTGGAATTTTGTTGATATAAAATATCGTAATTATTTAAAGTTTCAGAAATCTCATTTAACGTCATCGAAGCATATACTTACGGTCATTTAAACTACACTTTGTTAGTGGACAATTATATCATTCTATACAAAATTTGGTATTAAAAACCGTTTCCAACCCTAAAATTTTGTGGAGAATCCATCGCACAATGGCTGCAAAATTGGAACACAAAAAATTTACCAAAAGAGTATAAAAGATCTCCGGAAATCCTTTAGAAAAATTTAATTTTATTTGTGTTTTCTTTTCGTTCTTCTTTATTTCACTAGCTACCACAAACATTCATTCACATATCACAACTTTATATCATATACAGAAGGGAAGGAAGGGACTATACTAACCATACTACCTTCTATCTTTTAGGAGAGCATGAAGCTAGGAAACGATCAAGCTTCTTCTTTAGACGCTCCTTTCAGATTTATGTCTTGATTGTTGAGAAAGAGAATCTCGATTCTCCGATCTTGGCTCTCTTGGATATCTATCTAAGTGTTGGTTAATACCTGGTCAAAATCATTGCAAATACTGATGTCTGATGACACATGGTATTTCTTTGATTTGGCTGGGGGGCGAAGGAGATGTAATAGGTCCAAAGACCACCATACCATCTACAAGTTAGGCTTGTTGATCTGTTCTCAATTCTAGAATCAATTGTAACATCTTTTGCCTCTTACAAAATTGAAACTATCCATTTCCACCCGTCACAGTTTACCGTTACTGCATATAACCCTTTTGGTCATATTACCTTCTGGTCAAAGCTTCAGTAGTTTTAATGTATACTAGTGTATAGCCGGACGTTTTCCGAAGGTATCCATGTGGTTGGAGTAAACTATCGTTAATTTTTCAGTGCTGTATTGAGAGTTTGAAAATAGTGTATGTATTTGCTTCGGGAGCCCCTGAGCGAAATAGAAGAAGTTGTGGGAATCAGAAATTCTAGAAGTATCCAAATCTCCCAACATGATTGTCACAACCATTCATCAGCCGAATCGGAAAGTACTAACATATGTATCGAACAAATGCTATTCTATTGCAAATAGAAATGTGTTTCATAATTCTTGCAGCAATTTTGAATTTTTTTCTTGAGTTATCATGTTTGTAAGGTATATTACCCCACCAGTATCATAGAGTAATCGTCGAAATAACCAGGAATAATAAATGGACAGCCACCATGGCTCCGTTGAATCAATTTAACGATGCTAGCTCTTCATCTTAAAAAACATTGTAGTTTGGCTTTACATCAGTGTTCAATTTCCCCAATATTCAACATAAGCTGGAAGCGGATAAATTCGAATTTTTTCACTATTCAATATCCCATTTCATAAATAATATATCCATCTTTATTTAAACTGCTGGAACAAGTAAAGTCTCTATTTAGAAACGTTTAAGATATCAAATAATCTTCAGCCAATAGGTAGACCTCTCTGTCTTCTTACGGTATCGTAAACGGGTGTATGGACAAGACACCCTCCTTTTCCCATGGATAAAACACGGAAACAAAAGGATGTCCCGGGGTAATATTTGACAACTTCATGGATTTAATGCCTAATGGTTTTGCAAGTATAACTGGGAATACTCACACAAAATCATGAACCCTAGATGTTTTGGAAGTTTCCAAGAAGGGAGGCATCTTGGCATGAACGGTTTACTTGCTGTTAACCGTTTCTTTGTTTACTATGCCTGGAATAATAACCGTTTATATTATGTTGGGTATTCTCAAACAAATCAATACAATAAGAGGAATGTAGAGTGACATCATATCATATCTGTTCAAAGATAAGTTGTATTGTTAGTCTGTTGGTTTTGTGTATCATATTGTCTTCTCACGTGCACTAAAATTTGTTAACTACTACATCATTATGACGTTATCACAATTCAATGTAACCAGTAAAGAACTGGACCAAAGGGAACGCTGGAACATCGGCATGAAGAAACAGTGAAACGTTCGTATGTACACATTAGAAAAAAGACACACCATAAACACGTGAATTTTTTCATAGTCGTCTCCTGTCCACAGTTTTTTTTTTAACTTTTTAAACTGATAAGCAGGGGCAGGGGTGGGCGATGTGGAATCGGGAGATGTACCACTTTTAGGGATTTCGGAATAACGTTTCTTTTTTAGATTTCGGAACCAAAACGAAAAAAAAAGAAATGGAATTTCTTAAAAAATAAAATATTTTTTTAACTCGAATATTATTTTTACATTTAATCCGAAATTAAGTTATGAACTGATAATGACTAAGAAAATTTTTCTTTGAGTCATTGCCCCTTTGCCAGTCCATTCCATCCCATCATGAGAGATTGGACTGGTCAATACTAGAAAGAATTACTGTAGTCTGATTGAAGAGGAATTCAATCCAACCGAGGCAAAGCAAGTGCAACAATCAAGCAACCTTATCTGATTGACGTCCATGTGTTCCTTTTTTTTTTCCGGTTCCGTCTCTTGGTGTTTCGTCTCATCTTCTAAATTAAAATTGTAAACATCGCCTTGTTTTTTGTGTCATTTTTTCATTTCTTTTAAAATGGTATGACGTCTTCCCTTCTGTTTCCCTTTTATTTATTTCATTTACATTTAGTTAAAAATAAATATAAAACGTTTTATTATTTTGTAAGCATGTCACAATGCCGGTGGTACTGCATATACACTGCTAAATCACTCATTAATCATCACCAGTGTGTTATAGATCAAACCACAGGGACAACGTTTTTCCTTGAGTCTCCTTCTCCCTAAATATGTCCAAAATATTATAAATATCCCATGAAATCCCTTTACTTCTTTACTTCTGTTTATTTGCTTTTCATTTCTTCAGTTTAATATTCTTTAATTCCTCACACTCACTTAGTTTTAATTTCACATACATAAATATAACACACAATGACAATTGAAAAACAACCAGCTATCTTTTATATTCACGCCGCCTTATTTGATTGTGACGGTACATTAGTCAATTCAACTGGTGCGATTTCTGAATTTTGGAGAAATTTCGGTAAGACTAGACCCCACGTGAATCCAGAAGAAATCATTAGAACTTCCCATGGATGTCGTACATATGATGTGATTGCCAAATGGTCCCCAGAAGATGCAATCGAAGAACAAGTTACTGCCTGGGAAGGTGCAATTCCAGATACTTTCGGTCAATATGCTAAGCCAATCCCAGGTGCTGTTGAGTTAGTTAAATCATTTGATAAATTATCTAAAGAAGCAACTGATGATGGAAGACAACGTTGGGCTATTGTTACCTCTGGTACTTTACCTTTAGCTTCTAAATGGTTAAAATTATTAACTATTGAACAACCGGATGTTTTCATTACTGCTGAAAAAGTTACTAAAGGTAAACCACATCCTCAAGGTTATCAAGCTGCTAGAAATACTTTAGGTTATGAAGCAAGTCATAAGAAGGTTGCTGTCTTTGAAGATGCCCCAGCCGGTATTTCTGCTGGTAAAGGTGCTGGTGCCATGGTTGTTGGTATTTGTTCAACTTATGATCCTGAAAAGGTTAGAAAATCAGGTGCTAATATTGTGGTTAAAGATTTATCTTCATTTACAATTGATTCTTATAATAAAGAAACTGATGAATTTAAAGTTGTTGTACATGATTATTTCCATGCAGATGAAGAATATTTACAAGAAGCTTACTAAGGGGTCTGCTTTTTCAAACTGTTGAATTTGCTTTTATATATTTAACAAGGGTTGTTTTTAAGGTTATGTACATTTTTCTTTCTTATATTATAGATCTTTTTCTTTTTGGTGTATTTTTAGTTATAAATTTGATATTTTATTTTGATAATTAATTGGAGCATTTAGTTGGAATATTGTAGATGTTGTGTGCAAGTTTAACCATGGGCTCATAAGCACAAAGTCTCTCGTTGCCTCTTGAGATCAGTTATCATTTTGATCTATTTATTTTCAAAAATTGCAACCATTTACCCAGTAAGATTTTATCAAAAACTACTTGAAAATAGATAATTAGAATGCCAACTGTACCTTGCTTTTTCTACCCTCCAAGCATTATCCAATAAGCTGGCTATTTTGCTTAATAATCTACATATGGATCTCAATTTCATAAATTTCCCAATTCCAGATCAAATGTTGATCACTTAAGATGGTTGCACCACCCGAAATGAAAAACGAGTTGTATTTACCACGACTAAATAGACCTAACGCCTTAATTGGGATGGACCTATCCTAGCTAGAGTTATTGAATTTTAGTAAAGAGATTTTTTCGCTTAAAATTATTATATTAGACAATATTAAAATAAGCAAATAAATTACAATCATCCCGGGGCATCCACCAATTTGAATCCCATTCCATTACAGCCATCCGAATCACCAACAAATAACTATTTGTATATTAGAAGAATCAAAATCTTCTTCTTCTTCGGATTCAATAGTTGGATTTATTGGCCCATTCTCATAGCAAGATGAAGATGAAGATTGACGATTGAATTCCGAAAGCAAATAATCAAGATAAAATGAATTTGGGAACTCGTCGTCGTCGTCAATATAATGATGATGATGTTTGATTCTATACTTCCCAATCCTCATTGTATAGATTTCTAGAATCTTCTAAGTTTTGGGAATAAAAATCCATGATGGCTTGGAAGTCATGATTATATTCTTCTTGGTTGAAATTTTGGCGGGGGAAGGTAGAAGGTACAAAATTTGGAGTGGGTTTACAACTCAAGATGGAGTCCATATCTTCATAATTAAAAATATGGCGATGGGAATTAAAAGGAACAAAATTGGCAGTAGGTTTGTAATCCAGGATGGATTCCATGTCATCATAATCTTCTGCTTGGTCCAAAATACTGGGAGTGGTGGGGCGTTCGGGTGTAACAGGTGCAAAATTGGCAGTGTGCTTGCCTATAGGGAACAGAGCATCACATGGAAAATGAAAGCCGCAAGATATGTATTGGACCAATGGACTAAGCTCAGTTCCATTCATGATGTGGTCACATCTCAAAGAATTTAGAAGAGCTCTGGATAGACTATCTGTAGGTACACTAAGGGTATTCAAAGGAGA
The DNA here is from genome assembly GCF_019202705.1 of Hemisphaericaspora subhashii. NCBI lineage: Eukaryota > Fungi > Ascomycota > Pichiomycetes > Serinales > Debaryomycetaceae > Hemisphaericaspora > Hemisphaericaspora subhashii. Next base: position 32,405 of record NW_026057285.1, on the reverse strand, counting down.
ATATTTTGTTTCATTTTGTGTGAATATGGGAGCAACAGGTTTTATGGTTGGTTGTGTAGAATATGTTTTGTCATTTTGTGTGAATAGGGGAGCAACAGGTTTTGTAAATGGTTGTGTAGGAGATGTTTTGTCATTTTGTGTTAACAGAGCAACAGGTTTTGTAGTTGGTTGTGTAGGAACGTCATCAAGGTAATCTCCAAATCCCAATCGTTCACAGTTTTCCTCAGTGGACAATTCAAAACTGTCACATGATCTGAAACATTCTTCCTTGAAAAGAACGTGAACAATTTCTTGATTTGTTTGGCACTCTTGATTCTAAACGCCTTGGAACGAATTTTGGTTTCGTTCCAGGTGTTAAAAAGTTTAGACATAAATGAAGTTGTGGTATTGTGTATGGCTTGAAAGTTGAATTCTTCTTCGTCTTCTTGTGGGTCCTCATCGTCCGTTGAAAATAAAATTGTATCAGATGAAAGAAAAATTGTTTTGGTGGCAGTAGTAGCAGCAATAGGAGGAATAGTAGTGGTTGCAGTCGTGGGAGCAGCAGCAGCAGGAATAACAACAGGAGTAGCAGCAACAACATCAGGAACAACACCTGCACTGGTAGTTTCAGCAAAAACAACATCAGGAACAACACCAGTACTGGTAGTTTCAGCAAAAATAACATCAGGAACAACAGCAGTAGTGGTAGTTTCATCAGCAACAGTAGTGGCAGATGTAGAAGCATTATGAACAGCGGCGGTATTGTCAAAAGATGATTCCAGGTCGGTTGATGATTTAGTTTTATTGTCAGGGGGTTCTGGATTGAAGTTCTCTAAGTCTTCGTTCATTGAGATTTCGACAAATAGGTCGTGAATTTTCTCTGGTATTTTTTCTTGAGTTGATTCTTTAAAACAAGATTGCAAGAACTCAGTCATTGTGATTGGATAGGTGGAGTTTAATTTTGCCTTTTGGTATTTGGCAATAAACCTGGCGGTTGCCTGGTTTTTCTGGAATAATACAACAATGCCTTTTCAAATCTTTTCAAAGAATTCACAAGAATCTTCTGATTCAAAATCATCATTATTATCCAAGACAGAATCCAACAAACTTGAGAAGAACATGGGGTTTCTGGATTGAAGTTCTCTAAGTCTTCGTTCATTGAGATTTCGACAAATATGTCGTGAATTTTCTCTGGTATTTTTTCTTGAGTTGATTCTTTAAAACAAGATTGCAAGAACTCAGTCATTGTGATTGGATAGGTGGAGTTTAATGTTCTTCTCAAGTTTGTTGGATTCTGTCTTGGATAATAATGATGATTTTGAATCAGAAGATTCTTGTGAATTCTTTGAAAAGATTCGAAAAGGCATTGTTGTTATATTTGTAGTGTTTGATCTATTTGTTGTAAAGTGAAGAAGAAAAGTGTACAAATAAAATTGAAGTTCTTTTGTTTTTTTTGCAATCGAGAACTTATGTTCACTTATAAAAATTGCAACCATTTTTTTCCCTAAGAATATTTTATCAATCAGAAATTACTTACTTCGAAGCTTAAATAGCACAATTGGAATGCAAATTGTATACTATTTTCCTCTGAAGATCATCCATTTCCCATTGAGGGCACTATTCCATGAGTTGCATTACTTGACTAGGCATCTTCGAATTATCGTCTTATTCTCAGTAATCTTGGATATTGGAGTCAGATAAAGTGTGACTGGACGCTTTGGAGAGCTGCTGCTTTTATTAAGAGCTACGAAGGTAAAAGGGACATATTTGTTGTTGAAAAGGTTTGAATGTGTCTTGATATACCAGGAAGGCTTTTGGGCCGAAGTGTTTGCAATTGAAGTTTTATCTCTAGATTTTTACCTTTGACTCTTTTTATTGTGGTAGAATTATGCGACACTCGCTTTGAAATATGTAAAATGAATAGTTGGTAGCCCCAGAGATGAGATGTATTGGTATTTGGTAATTAATGCATTAAGAGAGTAATAACGAATACACAAGTAAATTGGATTTATCACTCATCTCAACTTTAGTGTTTCTGGAGTCAAAATGATGATCATAATTTGGCTACAAATTACATATCTTCAATTCCGTTCCAGTTGATAAAGTTTCGATATTACCAATTGCTCCGATGTCAAAGGATGTGAACAAAACGTATGATAAAGAATCTTTGAGCAGATCTCTATTGAACGCTACCCAAATTATTGAAAACGAAAATCTCTATTGTTAGCAGCAGTAGGAGTAGTAGCAGTAACAGGATTACTAGTAGCAGCAGCAGGAATTCTACCTTTGTGGGTTGTGTGCGCAACGCCACCTAAACATCATGATGTATAATTTCACGTCATTGGTGAACACTTGGATAGTTAAGATTCCAATTGGCCATCTTCCAGACAAATTGATTACACCATAATAGTTTTTCTCAAACGATACTTTCAGTTTAACTAATGGAAAGTTAAGTTAAGACTATGTACCTGTCTAATACAAAAACACTTCATCAATATCGGAGCCTGGATTCTCACCAACCACCTTAGTATTGACACCTGTCTTTCATACAATCTGTTTCGCATTCCCTTCGCAACAGAGCTTGTACATCCAGGTTAAAGTTCCTTCCTTGCCAATTAATGTATGGACTGCATCTTCCAATATCTTTCTGTATGCTGATGCTCTTCTATTGGACCAAATGGATATTTATTTCTCCATTAACATCTTGGGATTTGTGGAGAGTCATTCGTAGTTGTAATTCCACTTTCAGAATTATCAGGCAGGACACGAATCAGCCCATCACCTGAATCTGTATCAACATCGACATTTCCAACAATATTTCTACTTCTTGACGTAATACCTTTCATAACATTTGTAACTTTGGACTCTCCAGAAGTTGAATGAACTTGGGAGCTGAGCATTTGGTGAATCCTTCACCTTCTCGCTCTATTGTCTTAACACTAGGTTCAATCTTGGGTACCGACTTCCTATCATTAAAAAATGGAACGTACTCTGAGCCGGGCTCTTCCTCGCCCATTACCCATAAGCTGAGTACACCTCACATTATCTTTCAATTAACGAAAGGGATTAATCAATAGCGTGCATCGGTGTTCCAAAAGATCTGTGTATTTATTGAACATGAATGAGAAACATTGTATGTTTGTTGCAAAAAAGCTTGGTGGGAAAAATATGTATGTTGGACGGATTACAGGCAAACTTAAAGTACCTATAAACATACTTAAGATAGAATTCCTCTACTACCATCTCAATATACATAATATTTCCAAATGTATACTAAGTAGTGAAAAGATGAAAGTGACCCACATAATTTTATGTCACCATTAGGTTTGTTGAATTATGCTATTCTACCCGAGGGATTCTTCAATGGTGTATCTGAATTCCAAAACAAGATATTGGGGGCCCATGTGGGCGGAATTTGCCTTTAATTTTATTGGATGATGTGGATATCAAAGGACCCTTAGTCAAGTAGTTAATGAAGATGACGAGAGACCGGATAAATTAAATTTATTAATTTTCTAATTTTCTTTTCAGGAGGATTTAGATGATTATTTATATTCCTTTAAATTCCTTTTTGGCAACCATTTCGAAAGATTTATACATGGCCCCTTTTATTCTAATTTTAGGATTGATTTACATATTACGATTCTTGATGTTTTAAATTTACAGCTTTTGAGGGATTTTAAATTTGGTTGCAAAATTTTTTTGGATATCTCAATTTATTGTTCGTTGTTGTGGCAATTAGTATTTTCTGCTGTAGATAATAATAATTTATTTTTTTAACAATGGATACTTTCTAATTTAATTTTCAATGATTTGTATATCCAGACTAAAATCCTTTAACAACCCTCTGGAGGAGGGGGGGGAGGGAGGGTGGACTCTTGGATCAAGTAGTGTGAACTATTTCTCACCAAATTCTTTACCAAATGGAATCACAGTCATATTTGTTACTTAAACCGCAAAAAGCTTATATACAGTACCAGAGAGTTGTGGCCGGTAGGAGGGATTCAATGAGGCGAAAGCTAAATTCAGCATTGAAAACAGCTCAACATCCTAGCTTGCTGAAAAGGATGACCGAGTCTTGTTAGACCCCTCTTTTCACAAAATGAAGTCATCTACATGATGTGATGGTAGTCAGAGAAGGAAACAAGACATGGTGATAAGGTGGGAATATTATTAGCTGAGAGAGCAAAGGCTAATAATTTGTTAATTACCAAGATATTGAAAACGATGAAGAACCAAGAGGTAACTAAACCTCAACATCATCGAAACCGCGGGCAATTATCGAACCGTGCATTCCGAGCTCGTTGTTTCTTTATCAAATTGATCCCCATATTAGCCAATGTATTTCGATTGGTAAGCTATGGAGACTCAGGTGCTTATCGGATATGAAAACTCGGAATAACAGGGTATGATGCCCGAGAATTTTCCCCTGATAATACATTGTACCTGTCAGAATTTCAAGCGAAAATTGCTCATTCTATATGTTGTTCTACCGGTTTTATATTGAGATAATATCAGTCCCCAGTCCGAAGTTCTTATTGATGGCAAAATCTCGAAATGGACCCTGTGCGTTCCCCACCTTTTACGATTATAATTATGTTACATATGTTTTTAGATAGAAGTGTCAATTGTTCAATTGATTCTCAAGGGGATTCTATAAAATATTTCAAGATAAGGTTTATCGGATCGTTTTTCGGTTTTATTTATCGTCTTATTCCGACTTGGTATAAACCATGTAATTGCGATAGAAGATGTGGTTTACCGGGGCTGCCACGACTAGAGTCGCCACCACCACTTCGTAATGCTTAGTAATTTCCAAATCCCACAGTTTTGTGTGTGTTTACACTTTCAGTCCTATTGTTCGGTCCGGACAATGTCCCAATTGGGGTATTTCCGCACTCCACAGTAATTGGGAGTGAAAAATTTCTACACCTATAAATATAAACTCAATTGTCGAATTATAAAAAAATCTACAAGATTCTCTTTTCCAAATGTTAAGAATTTCTTCAATCTTACCAAAACTACAACAATTAACAAAAAGACAATTCCTTTCAACAAAAATGACTGCTATTACATTACCATCAACTCAAAAAGCTGTTTTCCATGAAGAAATCGGTGAATATGATGTTCTTAAATATGACGACGTTCCTACTCCAACCATCGAATCCTCCCATGACATTATTGTCAAAAACGCGTATGCTGGTGTTAACTTCATCGAAGCATATTTCAGAAAAGGGATCTATAAGGCACCTTCATTACCTTATGTATTTGGAAGAGAAGCCCTGGGGGAAGTTGTTGCCATTGGAAATGATGTTAAGAATTTAGCTGTGGGTGATAAGATTGCATATCTTAGTGCTAATACTTTTGCTCAATATACCAAAATTGATGATTCTTTATTTAGATATATCAAATTGAATTCTGATGCTAGTGATGAAGAATTGAAGGTTCATGGATCGATCTATTTACAAGGTTTAACTGCATTGACATTTATTAATGAAGCTTATAAGGTTAAACAAGGGGACTATATTTTAGTATGGGCTGCTGCTGGAGGTGTTGGGAAAATATTGGTACAATTGATTAGTCAATTAGGTGCTCATGTGATTGCTATTGCTTCAACTCCTGAAAAATTACAAGCTGCTAAAGAATTAGGTGCGGAATATTTGATTAATAGTTCTACTGATGATATTGTTGCCAAAGTTCAAGAAATCACTAATGGACAAGGGGTTGACGCTTCATTTGATTCAATTGGGAAAGATACTTTTGAAACCTCTTTGAGTTCAATTAAAAGAAAGGGAACTTTTGTAAGTTATGGTAATGCTTCTGGTCCAGTTACTCCATTCCCATTAGCTGTATTGTCCCCAAAGAATATTAAGATTGTTAGACCTCAATTGTTTGCATATATTGATACTCCAGAAGAATGGAAGCATTATTCTCAAGAATTATTGAAATTGATTGAACAAGGTAAATTAAAATTTGATATTTCAAAAACTTATGAATTGAAAGATTATCCTCAAGCTGCTAAGGATTTAGAAGGGAGAAAGACTACTGGTAAATTAACCTTAAAGATTCCTCAATAAGGAACTCATGCTGACTCTTACTCTCTATTTAGTTATGTCTAAATATATCTTTTGTTTATGTTTTGAAATATATGAATATATTTATCTACAACTTAGGACAGGCGTTTTCATATTTCATTAAACATTGAGGAGTTGCAAAACCATATACCAAATTACCTTGTCCATTAGATATTATAGCAAAATAAGTACGATCGGTATTTGCAATGATATTGACTAGGTTTTAACCAGCACTTAGACAGATACCAACAAGCCATAATTGGAATATTGTTACTTTCCTTTTTCAACATTGAAGATACCCATCTGAAGGGATTCTTCTGGCTTAGAAAGTGGACCCCTTCCTAGCTTCAGACTAGTTCTTTGCCTTATGTTAGCATAGTTCACCAAGTATCTGTTCTGCCTCTGGAATGAAAAGTTCTATAGTTTATTGTGTACCAATTGTGTCCGTAGAACATCTTCAACAAATCAGAATATCTTCAAGATACCAGCAATCTCCAATAGGGCTTGATTGAATGTAAATATACGTACCGTTTTCTTATCTTTGATTGATTGTAGTAGTTGAATAGATAAGAAGAAGAAGAAGAAGAAGAAGAGAAAGAAGAAAACACAAATAGTTTTGTTTTCAGTGGGAATTATACGGTTTTTTGCTTATGGTCAAATTGCAACAAATTTTGCAATTGTTTTGAAAAATTCCACGACTTGAAACATTGTACAAAAATACAGCTACCAATTAAAGTCTATCTTGCGACTGCCCCCATATTTATATATAAATTATATTCTAAAGGACGCTTGCCATAAATGACTTGAGAAGATGAAAAGGCTACTGATGCAATGAGTCAAAGCGTTTATTATGTTTCAATTGGTAGCAACACCAACAGTATGATTATCAGAACTTATCAGCATAACTTCTGTTTCATCTTAACAAAGTAATTAGATTACGACTTATCAATTATTGCATACTAGCTGTCATATCTTCCAAAAAGATACTTAAAAGCCATTGAGATGTTACCATTGACCATTCGAGGGACACTCTGACAGATATTTTATTTTTCCTTCTAGATTTTGTTAAGATTTAAGACAAGAGACAGTGGTAATTAAATACAAAGATTAATTAACCTAAGTGATATATCTAGAATGGATAATAATTGCTTATATACATCTTTATTACTACTTTCAATATATATTAATTTGTGTGTGATGTCCATCGTTCTTCGCTCAGATTGTTTGTTGACACTTTGTATTTGGAGAATGTTACCCGAGTTTCTCACTGATAAGCCGTTGTATTACTTTTATTTCAACATCTTCCCTTAATCCAATATGGTTTGTAATTCTTCTAGTTTCCATCAAAACCTTTCACTCAGTTTCTCCTGCAATTAGATCACGATTAGTTTGTTATCATTATTCGAACTAAATAGCGTTCGAGGCCGTACATCCGAGCCCTTGAATAATTTTCTTTTTCAGCCTCGCCATTCGATTTGCTTCTCTTTCCATTCCGTTCTATTTTCTGATACGGTGAATGGTACTGTCTGGATATTGCATGTTACACTAAACTAAGCAAGCCAAGCTAATCATGCCAACTAGTAGACAAACATACAAATATGGTTCTTAAGAATTCAAAATGGGACAAGAAAGCTAAATAAGAATACATGAAGAAACGTGGAATCGCCCCATCCAAACCCACTGCTACCGAAACTTCCCATTCCAAATGGTCACCCAAGAAACAGATTGATTGAAATAAGCCAGTACTAGACCCCAAAAACTTCATATCAAACGATTCAGTTGGAGTGGCATGGAATTAGCCACAATCAAGTTGGACAAAGGGCCAGTGATAGAGGAAATTATTACAATTAAAACGAACTGGTATCATTATAGTAAAGAAATTCATTAAGTTGAATATACAATAGTTAAATAAGAATAGTACCATCCTAAAAATGGGACCCCCGCTCCGTCTCCAATTCATCCCAACTCCAGATTAAACCAATCCTTCTTCCCTGAAATCAGATAAAAACTCAATCACACAAAGTAACCATTGTCAAAGTGGATAATTTAGAATGAATAGAAAGTTCCTTTATTTTTTTTTTTTTTGATTTTCATGTCTGCAGCCATGAAGGGAGAAATGCATTTACGCACGAGTTAACAGTGTGGGACTCGACCTTTCGGTAATACCCACTAAAACTCCCTTGAAATCCCGCTGTATCCCAAAAAATAGCGCTCAGAAACCCATAATATCCATCATAGTAATTAACCGTTGCCCAAGCGGATAATTCAGATGAATGGAAAGTGCTGTGCACCAGTATCTCAAAAAATAGCCCCCAGTACCCATAATAACCCTCAGAAACCCATAATAGCCCTCAGAAACCCATAATATCCATCATAGTAATTAACCGTTGCCCAAGCGGATAATTCAGATGAATGGAAAGTGCTGTGCACCAGTATCTCAAAAAATAGCCCCCAGTACCCATAATAACCCTCAGAAACCCATAATAGCCCTCAGAAACCCATAATATCCATCATAGTAATTAACCGTTGTCCAAGCGGATAATTCAAATGAGTGGAAAGTGCTGTGCACCAGTATCCCAATAATAGACCCCAGAACCCATAATAAACCTCATTGAAGTTAACCGTTGCCCAAGCGGATAATTCAAATAAGTGGAAAGTGCAAAACACCAGTAATCCAAAAAATAGCCCTCAATGACCCATAAATATACATGCTGATTTTTCAAAAGTGATCTTTTAATTTCTGATAATGATAGCAGCTGGAACTTTGATTTAAAAATAATGATTAATGGAATATGGATAAGATTTAAGGATAATGAATTGGAATTTTTTTGCAAATGATTCGGTGATAATAATAAACCTGATAATGAGGATGACTTGACTGTACGACTAGGATGAATGATGGATGTAGTTGAATTTGACTTGAATTTGTTTGTGAAAAGTAAAGAAGAAAAGAAAAGGATTGAACTCATTTGTGGCGTCTAAAATTTATGCTGCAAATTTTCTTTTTAAATTCTGGAACAACTGCGAAAAAATACTTATCAATCCTTTGTTAAGATCTAAGAGACAAGAGACAGTAAGCCTTAAGTACAGAGGATAACTATTCTAAATGATATGTATGGGAATGGTATTATAAACCCCAGTACTTACTTCTCGTAGTTATTCTCACTAGTATCTATAGACATATATCAATTTATGTATCTTGTTGATATTTCTTCATCTTAACTCTTAAATAACGGCGCTACCATCCCAAAGAAATAATTAACCTCCACTACGAATCAATTAAAAATGTAAAACAAAGTATGAAATGGATATTCCAGCATCCTGTTCTCTAAGATAGGCTACTTATATTGCATATTGTTGGCACTAATATATCGTAACGAGGGAAATACAAAATGTAGTATAATATTTGCTTTATTAACTATTATTATCAGAATCATACTCTGTATCTCTCTTTCTTTTTCCATCTAATTATATACTTAGATAAACACCTATCAATCATCTTCGTTGCAAGCAGGTGTCAATGGTAATATCACATTTCCTCTTTTGATAAATATAACATCCTTCAAAATAAATTCTTGACCATCCAAATGATTGCTTTTGAATTTAAGATAAGGAAACACTTCATATAATATTGTAACTATTTTTATTGTGTCTATTCTTCGATGTGTTTACAAGGAGTATCCTTGTTTGCTTTCTAGTTTCCAGGAGTTTAAATGTCTTCTCATCGATTTCCTTCCTGGTAGTAAATATTTCACTTCTTCATACAATAATTTTTTTTTTTTGCCTCTGGTTTAAATCTGGAGCCAAATCATTGTCAGCTATTTCCATAGTATTCCACAAGTATGATTACATTCTAAACAATCATCATGGCCAGTTCAGGATACGTAATCAATATATCATCAGACGAAGAAGAAATAGACGACAATGATGTCGAAATCGTTGAATTTCGCAAATTAACAGCTGACCTAATGGAACACCCACAACAATCATCCGAATCAAGAAGAACAACCAAAAAACTAGCAGATGTTCAATGTCCCATTTGTTTTGATGAAGTCACACAAGCAACCACAACTTCATGTGGACATATATTTTGTCTTGAATGTATCCAACAGAGTATTGCTAGTTCTCATGCTCGTGGACAAGTTAGGAACAGTGCTAATGGGGGCAGAGGACGAGGGAGTCAAGGTCTGGGAGTTGGACTTTGTCCATTATGTAGGAAAAAAGTCATTTTTAAAGAGACTATTGTGTTAAGAATGAAAGTTGGTAAGAATAATGGGATACCGAAGTTACCTGAACTGACGATTAAGCCTCATGAGATACCTGTTGAATCAATAAAACCGGATGATAAGAAGAAGAAGAAGTGAGAAAGTTAATATAATTGGTACTATTCAATAAGACTCAAGAAAAAGGGAGAAATGGAACACGCGTTTTTGATGTCATGAATTGTTCTAGTGGAATTGTCTTACAAGTATCTTCCATATCAAGCTTTACTTTTAGAGCGGCGAAAAGGTATCCAAAAGAATTCTAGAATTCCTAGTTTCGGGCATGGTCTGCTTCAACAAATCCAATATATGAAAATATCGGTATACAGTTGTGTCAATAGATTTCTCCGGTATAGATCCAGACTCTATTTTACTAAGAATAGACTTTAATTTTCAAGTTTGTCCTTTACGATAGTCTCAAAAGAGAGATGCTTACTTATTGAATCGAGATAGGGACAAATGCCAATTCCAATTACAAGATATCAAGCTAGTGTCATACGTGGCCAAACAATTTATAAAAAACTTTATGCATTACGAAAAGGTAATTAATTAATACAACAATCTACAAATATAAACCTTCAAGATTTTCCTCAATTTTATTTTTAAGAATTCTTTCCTTTGCAGCTCTAAAATCTTCAGCTTTAACTTGCATACGTCTTTCTCTTAATGCCAATAAACCAGCCTCAGTACATATAGCTTTAATATCAGCACCAGATAATTCATCTTTTGAAGTTACAATTTCATCCAATACAACATCATCAGCTAAACTCATTTTTGAAGTATGAATAGTTAAGATTTTCTTTTTAGTATTAGCATCAGGATTTTCAAATAAAATCTTACGATCAATTCTACCAGGTCTAATTAAAGCAGGATCAAGTGATTCTATTCTATTAGTAGCCATAATAACTTTAATATCACCTCTATCATCAAACCCATCTAATTGATTTAATAATTCCAACATAGTTCTTTGAATTTCACGTTCACCACCAGAACTAGATTCATATCTCTTAGTACCAATGGCATCAATTTCATCAATGAAAACAATTGAAGGTGCTTGTTCTCCAGCAATTTGGAAAATTTGTCGACATAATCTTGGACCATCACCAAGATATTTTTGAATTAATTCAGAACCAACAATTCTTAAGAAAGTTGCACTTGTTTGATTTGCCACTGCTTTAGCTAATAAAGTTTTCCCCGTACCTGGTGCACCATATAATATAACCCCTTTAGGTGGTTTTATTCCCATTTCTTCATATAATTCTGGATGAGTTAAAGGTAATTCAACTGCTTCTTTAATTTCTTGAATTTGTGATTCCAATCCACCAATATCAGCATAGGATTCAGTAGGAGATTTATCAAGTTTCATAACCGAAACCATTGGATCGGCATCATCTTGTAATACCCCGACAACAGCAACTGTTTTATGATGTAATAAAACTGAACAACCTGGTTCTAATAATCCTTTATCAACAAAAGACATAATTGATACATAATATTCTGAACTGGCAGTACTAGAAACAATTGCATGATCATCATCAATGATTTCTTCTAAAGTACCTACCGCCATTGGAGCACCTCTTAATTCATCAACTTTTTCCCGTTCTTCAGCTTGTCTTGCTTCAGTAGGTTGGAAAGCTTCTTGATTAGTAACAAATTCTTCTTCTAGTAATAAATGATCTTTAATTCTTTCTAATTTTAATAATTTTAATTTACATCTTGTATTTGGAAATACTGCTGGTAATTTAACAGCAGTATCAGGTCCCTTTCTTCTCTTTTTACCAAATTTTGATTCAACTGGTGGTTCATATTTTGGTTTTTCTTTCTTCTTGTCATCTTTCTTCTTATTGTTAGCATTGTCGCCACCTGGCATACCCGAAGGACCTTGACCCATTTTTCTTTTATTATGTTTTATTTATAAATGCAATTGATATGAAGAGTAAATTCAATTGAATGTTAGTTTTGAAGTTTTTCAGTTTAAAACAAATCTTGTTCTTTTTTTCGCCACTTTACACCAAAAAAAGAAGAAGAAGAAGTCAATCCCAATTAGGAAATCATGGCACGTGACTTTCTTGAAATATTAAAATCAACAGTTATGTTAATAAATGTTTTATACTTAATAGTAATTAGTAGATAATAGTAAATAGTATATATATATATATAATACTTAGGAGTTAGTGTGCTAGACATTAAATTTATTATTTTCTTTCTCTGCTTGAAAAGATTACATAGATGGTTCACTGGAAAAGGCAATCAATAATGGGAGATACTTAGTAAGTACATGTAAGTAATATTCTGAATTAGTCAATTTTGTCTTCAATAAATCACCTTTTCCCTCGTATAAACTGTTTGATTTCAACTTTCCTTAAACCAATCGAGAAGACTCATTAGTTCATAATTTCTCTTACTTAATTAGAAATTAGTCACACACCAATAAAAAGAATCTGGTCAAGTACATCGCTACCAACCAAAAAAAGTTGACCTCTTTTTTTTTTTACAACACAACTGATTAAAAATTACCTATCACCTATCGTACCACAACACCCACCATATATATCCATACTGTGTTTGCCAGTACTAAAGAGATTACCAATTCATGTTTCTATTGACTTTATAAATGCTGCGATCAGGGGAAAAACTAAAAGATAAGGACTATGCTTCCATAGTTACTCGACTACGGCCATCAAAACAATCTCTTCATGGACAACGACCAATCAATACATTAACTTCAAAGGAACTGTCTTCAAAGAGTCCAGCTACAATACCACCACCAACGACAAATTCTCCAGATGTATCCAATAGAGACAATATTAAAGATCAACTACAAGCTTCTCCAAATGCTAAGAAAAGATTGGATTCATTGAAAACCATGCAGTCTCTTCTCGGAAAAGCAAACCCCAGTTCCCCCAGACACAGTACTAGGCTAACTGATAGTATCATCCACTCACCACGATATTCATTGTCATCACTATCGTCATCATCTTTGCTGCCATCATCAAGAAGAGTAGCACGAGATTGTTTTGAAGAACCCATCGATCCACGTCTACTTGAAGTCCCACCCGAGTACATAGCATCAATTGCATTAATATCATTCAGATATAATAAAGAAACTCTTAGTCATAATTCGGTGAAAAATCGATATTTCCTTAACGTATCCAGAGATAATAATTATTTATATATTACCAATAATACAGAAATCTGTGATAAATGTTTCCTAATTAGACAAAAACATTTAAAAAGATTAGCATTTTCCAATGAATCAGTTGTGATTGAATTAAATCAAAATAGAGGAGTAATAGTTGCCGTACATCACAGTAACGACACCGCATTTAGAGACTATTTTAATAGTCACCCAGTTTGGAATGTAGACACCTCAAAAACAATAAAAGATGTTAAAGTTATAGAAGACAGGATTGAACGAGCCGTGAATCCTTTCCGAAGTGCCATATTTGGAAAAGCATCACGAACAACAAGAGCTAAAGCTAGAGAAAGTATGGGTGGGGATTCAGAATTAACTCCAATAGAGTTGGGTGAAGATGAACCCAATAGTATATTTCTTGAAGATGATTTCCAACCATATGAAGTTCCAGCTGATTTTTCACCCGATTTAAAATATGCATTTGATGAAACTAAAGTTTTTACAATAGCTTATTCCGATTTCAAAACATTATATAATAATGATTGGGTAAATGATACAATTATAGATTTTTTCATTCAATATGAAATTCATCAGGCTCTTGATTCAAATAAATTTCTTGATCCAAAAGATTTCCATGCTTTTAATTCATTCTTTTTCACAAAATTAATGACTAAATCATCAACTGATCCAACTCAAACTCCGGATTATTATAATAATATTAAAAGATGGTTAACAAAATTGGACTTGATGAGTTTCCCATACGTGATATTACCAATTAATGAAGGTGCACATTGGTATTGTTGTATTATTAGAGGATTAGATGATTTATTAGAAGCGGCAATCAAAGAGAAATCCAAGGAGGGTATCAAAAAAGAAGAACACGAGCTGGTTATCTTGAGTGACGGAACACCACCTGCGCGCCTGCCACCTTTATCACAACAACAAGACCCAGAATTTGATTTTGAGTTTACACTGGACACTGATTCAAAACAACAGGAAGGTATTACTACACCCAAGTCAAAGCAACTATTAAAAAGACCATCCCGTCCAGCTACAATTTATGTATTTGATTCATTAGCTTATAAACGACACAATATTAATATTCCCATTAAACGATTCATTATCGACTATTGTCAAGATAAATATGGAGTAAACATACGTAAGGATCAAATCATAGTCATTAATGCAAAAGTTGCCCGACAAAATAATCTAAGTGATTGTGGTATACATGTCATTTATAATGTCAGGAAATGGATTAATAATATTTCTGAATGTGAACGGATTTGGAGGAAACCACAAGCTCTGAATAATGAAGTACGTTCATTTTTCATTCCTGAGGAACGGAAAGGGATGAGAAAGGAATTGATTAAGATTTTGTTGGATTTACATGCACAACAACAACAACGACAAGATAAGGATGGACATAAGATCAGGATTGAACACGAGGAAGACGATGACGATGTGATTGAAATTAGGGAGCATACTCCTGTTCCTTCTGCATTACCCCTACCCCCACTACCTTCACCACCACCTCCTCTTCCGCGTATGCTAGTTACAGAAGCGGAGATTCAAGAAGATGTTCCAATGTCAGACGCTCAATCTAAGGACCGCAATATAAAAGAACCAGCAATATCGGTGACAGAATCAGATCCGAAAGAAAGGTCATCTCGGAAAATAGAAAACGAGGAAAATGATACAGGCATGTCTCAAGATCCAAATGAAACGACGAAACCAGAAGCAGATGCCGATGGAGATATTTTCATGACTCCGGAAGAAGGTCAATCAAATACTTCAAAGACCGGATCTCCTCGAGATGATGATAGTGATGTGATAATGACTCCAACTGATGAATCGCAACAAAGTGAAGAAATTGATCAACGAGCCGAAATTCTGGATATGCAAGAAAAGGAAACACCAAGTAGAAAGCAAGCTTCACCCGAGGAAGAGATAGATGATGAAGTAGTTATTGTAAAAGACAAAAGTCGAGCCAAATATGAATTCAGACTGCTTGATCCCCGAATAATCGACACCCCTGATCATTCTATGGAATATGAAAGATTCAAGAATTCTCATTTAAATGAATCATTCCCCCTCGCAATGATTATTCCTGATAATATACTCCAAACTGTGAATGAATTAATCCCAAAATCAAACATAAATGTATCTGATGAAGTAATAGAATTAATTGAAAGTTATATTGGAGCCGGCAAGGAAGCTTTTCAATTCCAAAAACAGAATTTTTTAAAGCAGTACCAAGATATTATTGAGAATGAAAAAGCAATGGTGGATTCGACGAGACCAAGTAATCAGGATTTCGAAATTAGACCATTTTTAGCTTCAGATACGATAGTTAGTGAGACCGATAGTGAAGGGATGGTGATCAACCAAGAGGAGAATGACGAACTGGATGGGATGAAGCATCTGATTTCAGAAAATGCTCATGGTGTTGCACAATTAGCAATTACTGAAAGTTCAACGAGAAAATCAAAGTCTGAAGAAGGCATTAAAACTCCAAAGAGGTTGCTTATTCTGGAACCTTTTGAAAGTCCAAAGGATAAGGGACTTGATGATGCTACACGACCTAAGGAGGTAAACTCGAAGTATGAAACACTTGGCCCTGTAAGAATTGAAAGAAGAAGTAGGGAAGATGGAAAAGAGAAAGATGTGATCGAAATAGAAAATCCAAATATATCCCCAGGATCAAGAAGTCGTAAGATTTCAACTGATAACTCAACTCCAAAGGCAAAGCTTTCAAAATCACCTTCATGGTATCGACCAAGAAACACTAAAAGCTCATCCAATAGTCCGAAAGCTAGCAAACATTCACCACCACCATTACCACCACCTCCATCTCCACCACCACCGCCTACTCGTGGACGCATTAAACAACATCCCGAGGTTATACATATAGACGGCTCACAAGATGACCTGGTCCAAACTAAGGATTCACAACAACCTAGGTCCACTTCCTCATTGACTAATCCAATCAATCTTGAAGATGAAATTAATGGAAGGAATCAAGAAACAGCAATATCAAAGAGTCAATTAAAACGAAATGATCCGAATCGACCAGTTAGATCAACTCGAAAAGAAGTTAAATATTTAGATACTAGACCCTATAAAAGATCGCCTACTCCTCCTGTTGTCCCGAAAAAAGAAACCCCCCCTGAAAGCAAACCTCATGAGATTGTTGAAATTATTGATCCCGAACCTCCAAAAACAAATAATGATAAACCTAGGATATCTGGACATGAAACTCGATCCAAGACTGGAGTAGTTAATGAAATCAATTATAATCCATCGAGAAAAAATGGTGGAAGAAAAAAGGGAAAGAAACCTGATAAGAAAGAACCGATTGTCGTTAGTGATGATGAACGACCATTACCACCACCTCCGGGTCCACCTCCTGGCCAACCTCTTGGTCCGCCACCTGGTCTGCCTCCACCTTCATCCAGACTGGGAAGTACAGAAAGGAAGAATCAAAAACCACCAATTGGTTGGGCTAGGTTTCCTCTAGAAGACAATTCGGTGGGTCCAATTACATCCGAAATTAATAAAGCAAACCGGTCACATCTGGAAGACACGGTTGTTGAAGATTCGCATGGTGGTGGTAGTAGTAGTAGTAGTAGTAGTAGTAGTGGTGGTGGTGGTGGTAGTAGTAGTGGTGGTGATGACAAATATGATGATGATGATTTAGCGACAAATATCTTAAAGAGAAAACTAGATGATCATGATCGAGGTGTAAGTAATGAAGGAGGTTCTTCTTCTCCTCGATTACCTCGTGACAGAGATTATATTGCACAGGGACGGTCTAGTTCTACAGAACGGGATTATTTTTCTGTGAACATTAAGTATGCAAAAAGTAAACTGGATAAAGATCAGGCGTATAAGAAAAGGAAGCATCAATAGAAAGTTAATAGTAATTAATATATATAAGTTTTACAGTGGTTGATAATGAAAGGTGTAAATTATCATCGATTTTGTAGGTTTTACTATAGAATTATAAATTTATTATTTTTTTCTCTCTTAATTTACTGATTTAGTTTCTCATACTGGTTTAGTTTCTCACTCCTGAAAATAAACTAAAATTAAATTTACCACATTTTCTCTTGAAAGTTACACCATTTTCATTCTATAAATCAAAGAAGTTACTAAAACCATGTCAGAAGAAACCAAAGAAACTCAATCAGGTGGTGAATTAGAATCAATTGATATTTCCCAAAAAGAACAAGAACAAGAAGAACAACGAACAATTTCAAGTAATACACCGGGAGAAATTAATGACACTCCACCAGAACTTCCACCAAAAGATAATATTCCCACTACCAATGGAATCGATACCAATTCTCAACCTATTACGTTTTCATTAACAGATAAAGTTTCACAAATCTCGGCAATTAGACAAGTTGAAATATATTCTTCACCCCAATTGAATGAAGTATCTGATTTATTTGTTAATAATACTATTGGAACAGATACTATCAGAAGTAGAATTGATAGTTTAAAGGGGGAGGGTGGTGATGATATTTCTGAAGATTTGAAGTATTGGATAAGTTATATTGAAGATTATAGTAATCAATTCTTAAGACTGACTAATGGAATTGAAGAATTAGAAGAACAAATTCTTAAAGGAATTCCTTCAAATATTCGATATTTGGTTTATTTAAAGACTTTACAAGTTAGATTTAAATTGAACCCTAAGGAAACATTTTCTAGTTTACTTGCTCGAGCTAAGACTGCTAATTGTAATAAAGATCAATTTATTGAAAATTTGGATTTAGATATTAAAGCAAAAGAAGTTTTAATGGTTCTTAATTATTATGTTAATGAATTAACTAATAATAACAATTCAGGTCAAGTGGATTCAATTGGTGGTGTTGGTGCTGCTAATGCAACTATCATAGAAGATGGTTTAAACGAAACCGATGGTTCCAGTAATCAAAGTAATAAATTACCATTTAATAAATCATTAATTCATATTTGCAAATATTTATCATCAATATCGGAATTTTCCCAAGAAGAAATGTTTTATGTTTTATTAAAGTTTAATAAATTATTCTTAAATTTAATTAAAGATGAATTGTTTTATAAGATTAATCGAACTTTAGAAGATGAATTAAAAGAAGAATTTAATCATATAAGTTTTCAAGGAATTAATTTGAATGATTTTTATAAGAATATTTTATTTAATTTCTATGATGATATCTTTGAATTAGAAGTTAGTTTAAAGATTCTTGATTTTGTTATATTTGAAGGATTTGATTTTATATTAAGATTGATTGTATGGTCATTCATAAGTAATAAAGATAAAATCAATCAATTAGAAGGTGATGATTTACTTAGATTTATTCATTCAAAAGAATTCTTTACTGAATTAACAATTGATTTTAATCAAGTATTAGAACAAGAACCACAAATTATTAAATATGAAAATGAATTTCATTTAATTCATGCCAATTCACTTTGTAATAATACCAATGAATTAACTAATTTAAAAGAAGTTAATGAAGAATTAATTATTAAAATAAATGAATTGAAAAATAAGATTAATAATCTTCAAATAACTCATGATGAAATCTTACAACAAAGTGATCAATTTAAAGATGAATTAACCAATGCCAATGAAGAAAATGAAATCTTATTATCAACAAAATCTGAATTAGATAAGAAATATGAACATTTAACTATGAAAGAAAATCTTAATAATACAATTAAAGCCAATAAAGATTTTCAACAAACAAATAAAGAATTAGAACAACAAGTTGAAGAATTAAAGAAATCGATTGAATTAAAGAAATCTAAATTGGCGAAATTTATTCCAACTCCTTCTCCCCCACCGGTTGATCAAGTTGCTAATACTACTAGTACTGATGCTGCAAATGAAACTCCTGCTTCTACCGAGGAACCAACTAAAGAGGAAGATGTTACCTCCTCTAATGCGGCTACCGAAACAACGCCTGAAGAAACCCAAGAGGTCATAGAAGGTTCTAAGTAGATTATAAGTTCTGTTTTATTCATAGTTTATAGAAATGGTTTTATATTTTTTTCACTTTCTGTTTACCAAGATAGACTACACTCTCACTTTAGGTTCATTGGATGATCTCTGTCTATATTTCGACTACGCCGCACTAGTAAAAGAGTGAATGATTAAATAGTTTCGAAGTTTTGTCTAATCTCTCACGACAAAATGGCCAGCGCAACAGTTTCTCATTTCTGTAACATTGCCAAGATAATGGATTTAACAATCTATAGAACGAATAATGCCAGCCCCGGTATGAGGTAACGAGTATTCTAGAAGAAGACCATTATGACAAAGGCGTATTTATTTATTCGTCAAGAAATTAAGGTTCTCGGTTATTAATGTCTCATGCAAATTAATCATTCCCTTTACATGTTTTTGTTTGTTTCAGAGTTGCACCACGTCCAACAGCGGCAGCAAACGGCCTCGGGTGAAAAAATAGAACCAAAAAAAAAATCAAACGATCATTATTTTAAAATTTTAATGGAACGATTTTCTTTTGATTTGTATGATCTGAAAATATTGTAAGTTAAATATTCAACAACATAACCTCCTTTTTTTGCATTCTCCTTTTTGATTATTTAAGACAAGCTACAGAAAAATGGAATTAAACAATCGTATAGACGATAATGACGACCGTCAAAGTGTTGGTGTAGTAGGAGCAGGATTAGTTGGTTGTTTAGCAGCATTGGCATTCGCAGCAAAAGGATTCCACGTTACATTATTTGAATTAAGACAAGATCCAAGAACCACGGATGATAAAAACAAAAAGAATTTACGTTCAATTAATTTAGCAGTCAGTAATCGAGGTATTAGTGCATTAAAATATGTGGATGAACAAATGGCCGAACGGATTCTTGAACATATTATTCCTATGAAGGGAAGAATGATTCATGATATTACTGGTACAAAACAGGAATCTCAGTTATATGGATTGAATGGAGAATGTATAAATTCCATCGATAGATCATTTTTAAATGAATGCTTATTAAATGAGTTGGATAGAGCTGAAGTAAGGGTATTATTTGAACATAAATTACTCAAAATGAATAATTCATCTGATAAAGATAAAGCACCAGTCTTAACATTATATGATACTAAGATTCATGAAACCAAGACATTTCAATTTGATTATATTGTAGGAGCAGATGGAGCTCATTCTCAATTTAGATATCAATTACAAAAATCAATGAAGATGGATTATTCACAAAAATATATCGATATGCAATATTTGGAACTTTATATTCCACCAAATGATGATCCAAATGCTGATAATAAATTCCATATTGATCCAAATCATTTACATATTTGGCCAAGACATAATTTCATGTTAATCGCATTAGCTAACAAAGATGGATCATTCACTTCAACATTTTTCAGTCCATGGTCAGTAATAGAATCAATTAAATCAAGTGAAGAATTTCTTGAATTTTTCCAAACCAATTTCCCGGATGCATTTAAATTAATTGGTGAAGATGCGTTAACACAAGCTTATAATTCAAATCCAAGAGGGACATTAATGCAAGTTAGTGCTTACCCATATCATAATCCTAATGGTACCGCTATTATAATTGGTGATGCTGCTCATTCAATGGTTCCATTTTATGGACAAGGAATGAATTGTGGATTCGAAGATGTTAGAATCTTAATGGAATTAATTGATGAAACCAAAGATGTCAAACAAGCATTTATGAATTATTCAGATGCAAGAAAACAAGATCTTGATGCTATTTGTAAATTAGCTCTTGATAATTATTATGAAATGTCTTCAAAAGTTACCAATATTTGGTATTTAATTAGAAAAAAATTAGATTATAGTTTAGGTAGGGTTGTTAATGGAAGATTTGGTTTACAATGGTTACCTTTATATACTATGGTTTCATTTAGAGATGATATTCCATATTCAAAAGCAATTGAAATTGAAAAAAGACAAGCTAGAATCTTGACTAGAATTCAATATGGTGTAACTGCCACGTTTATAATATGCGGTTTAGCTAAATTAGGACATTGGTATCATAAAGTTCATAAAGATTAGAGAGAGAGAGAGCAGGAGGACTTTTTAGATTGTTTTTTTTAATTAACACCCTGTATTGTTTGTAAATAAAAAATATTTGAATGAATAGACGAGCTGATATACATTTCATTTCTTTCGACAGTCACCTCGTGTAGACCCTTACTTGTAATGATAATAAAAATAATGGCGTGGAGAGTTCGAATAGAAGTTCATACGCTACGGGGAAGCAAACTTTGCTGAAAGGGTCTAGCAAATTATTCTTATCTCATCCCTCTTGCATCCTTGCTAGAAAAAGGCTGACATGATTCAGAGCGTCTCTATTTAATAGAAGTATTTAATACTAATAGGATAATGTTTATACCAAATTCTCTAAGAAGCTTTTAAGTTCATCCCACTGGATGTTGAAAGTTTTGCAGCAATTATTTTAACCTGTAAAATTTGTGCAACATGTAAATCGTCTGCCAAACAGTAAAAGTTATGATTCAACCTTTAAAAAAAATTTCAAGCAACAACATCAACTTCAAATCTAATAATCCTTCTCCATAGCAACTACAGAAACTAAACATGACCAACCCCGCCATATCAGCCTACCGTAATGCTATCAGAGCAACCAGAATAGCGTTCCGTCAAGATATACCCATATTACAAGCTGCCAGAACTCAAATCAAAACTGAATTACTTAATAATAAATCATTAACCGATAAACAACAAATTGAAGAAGCAGTTACAAAACTTGAAGAAGTTAATAGGTTTTTAATATCAAATGTTGTACAAGGTGAAAAACAACAAGATGGGAAATATTTTTTGAATTTCCATGAAAAGACTGAATTAGGTGATAATGAAACTATTAAACAAGGAAATAAATTAGGTTCATTATCAGGTAAAAAATCAACTCGTTTAGGTAAATAGAACAGCAACTGTTGTGTATAATTAACTTCTTGTAAATACATATAAATTATAGAATTTAAAATTAAAGCCTGGGGCAATGATGATATATAAATCAAAGTAGTTTTCTAGATAGTAGTCACAGGGAGCAAACTATGACTCAGAAAAATTCTTCTCAATTCAAGTTTTATTTAGTATTAGTCTTTTCATTATGACTTTAGAAATGTCAGCTCCAAATCCAGCTAGAAGAGATGTTATAATCTCAAAAGCATTATCATATCTTCTACGTCATGGAGCACTTAAAGAAAAATTATCAATTAATGAATTAGGATATGTTAAAATTAATGATCTTTTATCTCATCCCCGATTAAAATCAAGCCAAGTTACACGACAAGATATTGAAAGAATTGTCGCTAATAATGATAAGAAAAGATTTACAATTAGTAATGACAATCAATTTATATGTGCCAATCAAGGACATTCAATTCCACAAATTAATAATGATAATTTAATTCCCTTGAATTTTGAAGATTTGAAAAATTTTGAAATTTATCATGGAACTTTTAAGAATAAATTATCAATTATAAAACAATCTGGAGGATTAAGTAGAATGAATAGAAATCATATTCATTTTACATGTAAAGAATATAATACAATTTCTGGGATTAAAAAACATTCCAATGTATTGGTTTATATTGATATTGGGAAATGTATGGAACATGGAATTAAATTTTATAAATCGTTGAATAAAGTTATATTAACTTGTGGGAATGAAGATGGAATGATTCCTTGGGAATTTATTACTAAAGTTGTTGAAACAAATGGTCATGAAATTAATATGGATGAGATTTAGTATGGAGGGAGATAATTGATCTAGATCTACCGTATCAGGGAATGTTCTGTTGAGATAGACTTGATTCGAGACTCCATAGTTTCTACGTAGTGACCAGACCCTATGTTTTCAAACATCATTTCCTTATGAATCAATTTGTATCATCACGAAATGTTGGCTTTATAACCCTTCTGTGAAAAGACTACTGTATCTAGACTTTTTCCCCGGAACCCGTTTGATTCCATCCTGGAGCAATTCATTATTATCGGTTGCCTTCTAAATCGAACGTTTGTATTTATTGCATACATTCAAAAAAGTATATATTAATTCTAGAATTTTAATATTAAATATCGTTTTCTTGTTTCAGAATTGAATTTATTCAAAAATGAATCTGTGTATTACAATACCTTAAAGATTTTAATCAGATGTTAATTGAAAAACCGCTTGGACCAGTCATGGCAACCAAAAAAGATTGACAGGAAACCATATGGTTTGTAGTGGGGCACATGCTTTATACCAAATTTAAGCCATTAGAGCATTAAAATTCTAGGCTAAGAGATAAGATTCAGAAAAAATTTAGCCAGTAACTATATCTATTTAGGCATCACCAATGGTCCCCCCCCTGATAGACAAGGTGACCCCCTTTCCCAAATATGGAAGCGTATGTATTAATTAACTAAAATAATTCATCGTGCCCATTTCCTTTTACTTTACGGAGTCAATGGCGAAGGGTTATAAAACAATTAGATGGCTGATGCAACATCCAGTAATTACAGTTATAAATATGAGGCTTGTTTAAAATAATTTGACGTATTAATTAAAGTCTGTCTAGAACTTTCGATTTATAAATTAATTACAGCCACCACCAAAGAAAGAAAGTTTAACCTAATTATGTTAATTGCAATTAGTTGTTCTAGACTCATAAGAATAGATCTATTAAACATCCATACATCAATACATAATTTATGTAAAATATTTTTTAATTTTCAATTTTAGCTGCAAAAAAAAAATAAAAATAGAAATAATTTTTTAGTTTTCAAATAAAATTATTTAGTTTCGTATTAAAAAACAAAACTCATTTCTCTCCCTGTTTTAATTTACTCATTAAAAAAAGTCATTCTTAAGTTATTTCATTATTTGATTTTCCATTGATTTCTCCATTGATTGATTGTTTCATTGTATTTCTTTATATTTAAGCTTTTCAACATCTGCCCTTTATGGAGAAACCAATACAGTCAAGTACTGCAACTGCTACTACTACTACTACTACTACTACTACCACTACTACTACCAATCCCATCAACACTGCCACTACATCTAATTTCTTCCAGATTACATCGACGCCTGAGTCCTCCGTCTCATCTTCCACAATCGCCCCTTCCAACGCCACACACGACTATCATCCTTCCTTTCTGAATCAATTCTCATCCCATCCAAGTCCCTCATCACATTCATCATACTATTCTCCTAGAAGATCTACCCCGATAGACATGACAACACCTCAATCTTCAATTGATGATAATAAAATATGTCAATGGTACTGTTGTTCATGTGGCCAATCTTATGGTTCGGTGATATATAAACATAAGCATGATGACGATGATCAAGAACACGACGCCAATGACGAAATACAAGAACATGGAGAACAAGAACAACAACATTCATTTCGTCCTCAAAGAGTGCGAGAAAATTCCAGTAATAATTATATTATGGATAATTTACGATATTATAGTCGAGTCGTGTATCGAGATCATATTTCTGCGGGTTTACTGACAGAACTGGAACAACAGCGACAACCGCCACTACATTCTACTACAAGGCCACTTCCAATTAGATCAATATCCGATTATACCGATTGTAAACAACCAATGCCAATTATTGCCAATCATCCAATGCTTGTAACTCATTCAGCGCAACCTTCAACATCTCCAAGTCAATTATTATCACCTATAAGTTTAGATGGAACCAACTATCAAGATGATAATGTGATTGTAAGTATACCTACCCGATTTACTTGTCATAGATGTGATCATATGATGTGTCCGTACTGTCCGAAATTAAGATTAAAAGATTTACGATGAATAGTAAAATTGGGAAAGAAATAGAGAGAGAATAGAAATCTGGGGTAATAATGAAAAGAAAAGATTCTTTTTTTTTCGGCGTTTTTTAAGGGGAAATTGCGAAAGAAGAAAAGAACAAAAGAATCAAAAATTTCAGGGGGGATCGGGGGGTGGGGGATCGAACGACAATCAAACTATTTAATTTATATTTTCTTGGTTATCTGATGCCGTTTAAGCGGATTAAGCAAATTCATTCCCATTTAAAACATATTAATAAGACCATAGAGTAAAGGGAGGGTTGCTTAGAAACAGATGAGAAAAGAGAAAGCCAAAGGGGGTGGTTGACTACAAATGGTCCATTTTTCAATAATTACAATGGGTGAGTAAAAGAGATTCGAGGTGTCTCTATAGTCCATTGTGGCCAATCTAAATATGCATCAATACTAATTATCAATTAATCTTAAGGGACACCCCATCCTTGACACGATCCAATAATGGTATACAGCTCCTTATTTAATTTTAATTTAAATAATGTATAATAATTTTACATGAAAGAAAAATAGACAATTTGTTTAATCTTCTTTACTTATGACATCTATAATTTTGTTATCTTTTATGTACCGAAGTTCTGTTTGAATCATATAATTTCTTGGTCCATTATTTAGGTCCCCAGGCAAGTCCGGCCGAGACCGAAAAAATTTGCAACAATTAAAACACTGACACCGCAACTTACAAAAGCTTATTTAGGATTTCGCTTAAGAACTTTAAATTTACATTGCCCATGGTTCGTGTTTTTGACTTGGCTTGGCTGGACCCATTCTGAAATTACACATGCTGTGGCCCCTAGATCTGTCGGCTCCCAGAGTGAACGGAATTCTCGTCTGGATGATTAGTGAGCTATGGAGACTTAAGGTAATAGGAATCTGCAATCGTGCTTATGGGGAATCCTTTAAGTTGACATACGTGTGGATCTCCACCTTCTTGGGAGTTGGGATTCTAGAACTATTTTCGACTAGTTTCTGTCGATAAGTCATATATGAAGTATTAGCTCATAATATCTGCGGTATCAATATACATTTCTGCGCTTCCAAGCTTAGTTTGCTTATTTCTCATTAACGGCGTTTTACTCTTACATTGTGGTAGCACGGCTAAAGCGATTTCAATAAAAACCTAATTGATAACCATTGACATCCACCCCATTCGGAAAATGATCTTCGTAAAAAACCACTACAGGAAGAATGATAAACAAATTCCTCTTTGGAATAAGACCAAGATAATTTCAAACCTCCTTAATCTCCACAAATTAAATAAGACACAGCCAAATCAAACTAAAGAACTTAATATCCATTGTACAGCCAACAACAATGTACTAGTAACAACAATACAGTCCAATGAACTACTGTGAAATATCCCTTACTAGTGAACACTTAATAGAAAGCTGGCAATAGTAGTCGCTTTCACAACATTTCCAATATGGAATAACAACCATCTAAAGAACAACTCTGTCTCTAACAACTACAATCTTAACCAGCATCGACAAGTAAGGTAACCATAACCTGTCTAACCAAGTAAGTCATTGAGAATGGTATTCATGAAAAGAAATTGAAAGTGTGGAAAAGTCAAATGAAAATTGACCTTTTTTCAAACAACCATACATATTTACCAACCACATGGGATCATGAAATTGGTAACAAAGTGTCATTTGCGTCTTAAGGGGGTTGATCATTTGTAGCAAATAAGCAAGTTTCAGGCATTTGTTAACAAAATACATAGTTAAGCTCATTTGTAGCAAAACATACGCTGGCATTTGCGCCTTATACTAAACATAAAAACATGGTTTGCTGGTAACCTCGTCTAAGATCTCTTGATGGTCCATCTTTAACTGGCTGATAAGAGAAGCTTGTTGAATAAATAGAAAGTAAACAACCGCGATTTGTTTACAATTTTAAAGACGAAAGAAATTTTTTCATCCTTACATAAAAAAAGTAAGAAATAGAATTGCAGCCAATTTCTAATACTACAATAAACAAATCTTGCTAAGATTCAAGAATATCCCTATTGCATATACTACTATGTACTAACCACAAGTGTCTAAGATAACCAGATAGCAAACTAAATATGAACTTAATCCAGGTTACAGATAATTGGTAATAAAATGACGAAATTTTAGTAGAATTTGAGAAGATGTATTAAACTTCCTTATTTATTTAAAGAAGCATATAAATAAGGGATCTAATAGTAACAATAACAACAGCACGTCTTAAATCCTCAGAGAGAATACGCATTGTTTATAGTAACTCTCTATTAAGAGTCAAATAATAACAGTACTGTTTCAGGAGCGCTCCCAGTTGATAGCGCAAAGAAAAAATTAGTCCAATCAAGTCCAAAGAAAAAGGAAGAAAGCAAAAAAATTAAAAAACAATCAATGTATCAACTTCTTCTTTGTCCAAGACCAAAAGCAATCAAAACACTAGTTAAATCATCATCCATGCCAATGTCCAGCATTAGAATAACCCAAAGAATAAAACCTTTTGATTGGTCATTACTGATTGAAATAGATACTTCCATTTACCATCTTGCAAAAAAATTGATATATTATATACAACCAATTTAAATGATAGCCCATTTCTCCTGCACCATAAGATGATTAATGGTCTCGAGATCATATAATCAATTAATAATATAACGTATTCAAGAATATTCAAAAACAAAAGCTAAATTCATTAGGGTTAAGGAGATAGCCATCTTCAACGTTTTCAAGTTATATAAATGAAAAATTCCAAAATATCATATTTAATAATACCAGTTGCTTGCAAACAAATTTCATCTTTCCAAATGAAGAAATGGTAACTACTAATGATGCTCTATCATCCATCAAAAGTTGAGTCAGATGCCGGGTTTCTAACCCAGTTTAAAAAAATGATGTGGCACACGGAGTGGTATACCAAATTTTGAGATTACCAGTCACACAATGAAGTTCAGAAGGTCAAACTAATTTATTTTACATCTAGAGGATCGAAATATACAGGAACATAAATGGATAATCAATTGGGAGAGAATATAAAATTGCCTAATCACATGGTGGGGGATAAGAAATTTTTAATTTACAGAAGAACCATTAACGAACATTTAATGCGGTTATCAAAAGATAAAACTAGACACTCAGTATTATATAAAGAAGAAGAATTACCACCATTTGGAATAGATTGGTATGAGTAATAACGATTGGCAATAATGGGATCAGTTCATTATGTATGTACTTTTATAGAGCTAATAAAATTGATAATAATCTTAAAACATTTCTAGTAGTCTGATAAATGATATATAATTACAATCTTTACTCTGTAAGCTCTTTAAAATATTTCCTAAAGAAAGCTCCTGCTTGTATTAGAAATAATGAATCAGGAATTGAAATCAATTAATTTTCAAGTATCAAAAAAAAAAAAAAAAACTACAACTTACAACTTATTTAACACCAGCATCAATCACAATTAAAAGGAATCAATCAAGTTAAAAGGTTATCTCATCTACCACTGACTCTAGAGATTCTCTAGACACTACATACTTAAGCTCTGTTCATCTGGTTCAAATAAATCGTTGAGTAGTTCTTCCTCCACTTAGTTAACCACACTAAAAAAAATTCATCAATTTCATGATTTCATAAATTCAAAGAAAGAATAAACCTATTCAAGATCTACAAGAAGTGCAATGAAGAGGAGACTCTGAATAATAAGGAAAAGATACAAACGTCATCACTAGCTATAAAGTCAACCATATCAAATGAACCAAATTTCAACTACAACCAATTCACTCTCAAGGTAAAATTGAAACTAAAGCTAATCAAACTAAGAACAGAGATAGATCTTTCTTTTAAAATATAGACGCTGCCGAGCGTCGGCGGCCCCTAGCCGGGGAGGCTATCCGTCACCAAACGTAAATTCAACAGAGAGAGATAATCCTTAGTTAAATGTGTAACCCTCCTCCTCCACTAGTGAAGAGTTCAGAATATCTGATCAAACAACCTATAAGTGATGACAACCTCAATTATCCACAATATTTGGTCAGAGAATAGAAATTACTGATATATCAATAGATTATATGTTACATGTTGAACATGGTAACTTGTAGAAGAAATATATTTATTATTATATATAGTTACTATACCTAAATAAAAACCTCTACTAAATAGAAATATAACAATGAACCCCAGCGACACAAAAGATGTCCCCTAACCACCATCCCCCCCAAAATTTTTAATATATATAGATATTCTGATAATATCGAATTCGAAGCATCTCTGAGTGATTTTTGTTAATAAACAGATAAATCTATATTTATATCATAATTTACATTTTTAATTTCAATTGGTTTAGGCAAGAATTTCATATTTTTTAAATCAAGGTATTTACATATTTTTTTATTAGAATTTTTTATATTTTTTATGAATTTATTGTTAACTATTTTTTTGCTTAATTTAAATACTTCATAATCAATAAATTCTGCTTCTGTTAAATAATCATCAAAAAACGACTGTTCATAAGTCCAAGGAATAGTTAGAGTTCTATACATAATTGAATGATAATACTTTTTATCTATTTTTAAGTATTTAAATAAATTATAATTTCGATTACTGCTTAATAACACAGGATTGTATTTCTCTATTAAATATTTAGCTTGTTTAGGAGCTACAGTTATAAATCTTGATATACAATAATCCATATGTATTTTTCTTTTAAAACAGTATATAGCTAAATTGGAATTATTGAGTATATCTTTTTTATCAAATGTTTCAAATTCACTGTTGTAGTATTCATTTCCAGTTAAAAAATTACATACATTATATCGGTCTAGATAATATATTCTGGTTAAATCTTCTTCAATAAAATCTAATATATCTTCATCAACATCTGCGTCTTCATCCGGCATTATATCTTCGATATATTTTAAATATTTTAACTTAAACGTGACATCAGGGTCTAACTTATAACTATCTGTTATTAAATATAAATTAGTGTACTGGAAGTCTATTTCTTTTCTTTCTATAGTTAAATCAGTATAATTAGGCACCATACCTGCTTTTATCAAATTTATTAGAACTGGACTTATTTCTTTTAATGACAATTTATCAAAATTATGTTTATCCTTTTTCAAAGAGAAATATATAGATAATTGATTTTTTAAATCTGGATATTTTATTAAATTTTCAGCATGTTTTATTTTTGGTAATAAATGATTAATTTTTCCCATATCTTCAAAATATATACCCCCTTTTATTAAAGATGTTACTACTTCTGAATTATTAAACCCAAAATTTTTATACATATATTCAGCAAAATCTACATTCAATTTTGATCCATTAAGAACACAAGATATTAAAGAATCCACAAATATATATTCTTCTTTAAAAACACGTTTGAAATCTTTTAGTACGCCGTAATAGGCGTATAAATATAATTTATAATCATAAAAGATCTCTTTCATTTTTTAATACATAGCGTTTAGGCATATAGTTCCTAGGAGCTCGATTTTGGTGTGAAAAAAATGTTCTCATACAAGTTTGATTTTTTCGGGTGTGATTTTTTTTCGCATTTTGTTTGGGGATTTTGTTTTTTTGTGCGCATGCACTGCAAGGGAGTTCGCACTTTTGTTTAGGCGGGTGTTTGCGAAAAAAAAAAAATTCTAAGTATTTCGCACTCCTTAGGCGTACCTTTTTTCGGTGGGTACCGTATGGTTCACGCACCAATTTTTTCTACTTTGGTACGGTATTTTTTCTACCGTCGTTCCAAATTCGCACACCATTTTTTTTTTCGCTCTACTGTCACAGATTTGAATACATTCGCATCGATTTGACTAGAATTGTATTATCTGCGACATTGCGACATGAATGTCGCTTTTGGTGAATTTAGCTGATTTGAATTAAGTTAATTTGCTGTTATTGTTTGTATCTTTTAAGTAAGATTTGATTGTTGTTTTTATTATTTGTGTTTAAAGCACTATTTTAGTATTATTTGGTGTTTTTACAGAGTTATATTTAAGGGTTTCAATCCCTCTATTTTTATAGTATTTAGTTTTTAGAAGATTATCAATAAATTACATTTAGAACGATTTAATAACTTCAAGAATTCATAAGTTTTAAGTAAAGCCATTAGATTGGTGGAAACACAAGTCGTGAATCAAGCACTCTAGAGATATTGACATTATAGCTCATTTTACATATATCAGCACCATTGAAGTCCTACCACTGAATAAGAAGAGATTAAGTAAGGTACTTTCCCTTTTCGGCCTGCATGCTCGCACTTAAGAGTTTTTCCTCATAGTTGTGACATCTACCCACACTTTTTTTCCTACCACCTTTCTTTGTTTGTAAACTTTTTTTTCTGTGTTTGAAAATTTTTTTTCCTGCCAACCTGTGTTTGTAAACATTTTTCCTACCAACCTTTCTGTGCTTGTAAGCATTTTTTCGTATTCGGTATGAGAAATTTTGGAAAAAAATTTTTCTCCACCAAGTAACCCACCATAATATTCAATGTCCCCCACCACCAAATATATTTAAACAACCTGTCTATATACTCCTACATCTACATCTACAAGACCATGGCTATCATCTGATACTACCATCTCCCAAATCGTCTACCAAAAATTTCCTCCACCCTCATTGGAAACCCCCCCATACAAAATCCACCACTCACTATGTATCCCCCCTCATCATCCCACGGTTCTATCAATATCCTGCTGCACCTCCCTCCCATCGTAGCGCAAAAAAGGTTCCTCGTTTAAAGAATCCCGCTAGCATCGCAGCTCATCTTCGTCAAGCGAAAAATTTTTCTCGCCCTCAGAATATATACTACTTGTGCTTAACCGTTACCTTCGCGTGGGTGGTGCGTGGTCTCCAGTTTCCTTTATTTTCGACGGCATACTGGCCTGGAGGTGGAATTTTCCACTTCTTTCATTCAAACATGGGTAACATTTTATCTCACTAACATCCCTTCGTTATATACCTAATTGAATTGCTGCTTATAAGAGGTTTTTTGCATCATATGTTGATCCATCTTTTTTGTTCCTCTAATTGTATATCTGTTTATTATATTTCTGTATGTTATTATGTATAAGAACTAGAATAAATGGTTGTATCAGAAAAAAAAAA
>NW_026057286.1:0-42124 GCF_019202705.1 Hemisphaericaspora subhashii | reverse complement strand
CATGACAAAATTCACATGACTTTCGTGTGACTTTCACGTGCCTCTGGTTTTGTGTTACATATGTCACGTGCATTATGTCACATGATTTGCACGTGAAATGCCGCGACCACCCAATCCGGTAAGACTTTTTGATGCACTTTGCGACCATTTGGCACGGTTAGTTAGATCATGCACCGCAAAATTGTCTTTTTTTTTTGTAATTTTAAGATCTAATGTTCGACCCATGCATTGGAAATTGAGATTTATTTATGCTAAAACTTATGAAATTTAAAGAAAAATGGAATAATTCCAATTTGACATTAAGTTTATGACCATATCTGCTTGTTTTCTTATATTTGGTCTTGTTTTACTTAAAATTAAAAATGGATTGTAAGACCAATTTTTTGCAGCAACAGGTATTTTATTTCAACAGACTCTTCGGCAGTCCAAACTATAATAAATGGGAATCTTTAAGATTTGTCTCACCTTGGACACTGGTTCCTATGATTGTTTACTGTATATTGAAGCAATTAACTACAAACGGGAAGTAATGATGAATGATAAGTTATTATTTTCTGATAAAATTTGCAATCATTTTATCAAGATTTAAAGTTTTTTTGCAACCTTGTAAATGGTTGTGATTTGATCCTTCTATATGAGATCTACATTTTAATTTTATATTCAGATACTGTGTCTTTCAGCAAGAAGAAACCATAGCCTATCAGGATCTGTCCAATTAAGTATTAATAAGCAATAGACACGTCTGTAAGTTAGTGATCGAATGTGTAAAAAAATAAGTGGAGATTTGAGAAATAGTCGAGAATTAAATAAGAAGAACAGACGAAAACTTTGTCTGGGCTCACGAGATGTCTAGTTTTATAATTATTCACTTTCTATTGGTTCTAACACTATGTCATTATTATTCCTTTTTTAATGTCATTTTAATTATCGTTGTGAATGTTCATTAGTGACATCCTTAAGAGTCGTGACATAAGTGCTATACGATATAAAATAATTATTATACGATATAATTTATTTTGTGTTTTAATTATTTTTTTGGAGGTGAAAAAGAACGAAACAAAAAATAATAAAATTAACGTCAAAAATAAAAATAAAAAAATCTCTTTGATTTTCCGGTTGTTTTTAGTTTATTTCAAGATTTTAGTTTTCATACTTAGAGTACCATTTAGTTGATTACTACTAAACTAAACTAACTAACTTTCAGTAAATAATGTCTTCAGAAATTACAGAAGAGAATGCTCCTTTAGTATCAAATGAAATAGAAGCATCTCCAACTACTCATGATACTCCTACTACTCCAACCGAACAACAACAACAACAAGATACTCCTCGTGGATATTTACCAAAAGATCAAATCGAATGGGAATTTGGTGGTCCAGTAGGTGCTGTTGGAATGATGGTGGGTTTCCCATTATTAATGTGGTATATGTGGATCAGTGCTGAATTCTATAATGGTTATCCTGCTTGGCCAAATGTTGATCAATCATGGTCTGATTTTATCTTTGTTGATTTATGGCAAATCTTTAAACAACATGGATTACCATCATTTGGAGTCTGTTTTTTCTTCACTGCATTTATTTTAGTACAAGCTGGGTTTTATTTAACTTTACCTGGTGTTTGGACTAAAGGTCAACCTTTAACTCATATGAATAATCAACAGTTACCTTATTATTGTAATGCAATTTGGTCATTTTATACTTCAATTGTATTACTGTTGATATTGAATTTTACTGGTATTTTGAAGATTACTTATATTTTAGATCATTTTGGAGCTGTTATGACAACTGCTATATTTTATGGTATTTCATTATCAATCTTATTATATGTCATTTGTCTTAAAGTTACTGGAGATTATAATCGTATGACTGGTAATCATATTTATGATATGTTTATGGGCGCACCATTGAATCCAAGATTAGGGAAATATTTAGATCTTAAAATGTTTTTTGAAGTTAGAATTCCTTGGTTTATTTTATTTTTCATTTCTTTGGCTTTATGCTTTAGACAATATGAAAATTATGGTTATGTTTCTCCACAAGCTTGTTTCTTATTGTATGCTCATTGGTTATATGCTAATGCATGTGCTAAAGGTGAAGAATTAATTGTACCAACTTGGGATATGGCTTATGAGAAATTTGGGTTTATGTTACTTTTCTGGAATATTGCTGGTGTCCCATTCACTTATTGTCATTGTAGTATCTATTTAGCTAATCATAATCCAGAAGAATATCAATGGTCTATTGGTTATAATGTTTTCTTATTCATTTTAATTAGTGCTGCTTATTATTTCTTTGATACTGGAAATCGTCAAAAGAATAGTTTTAGAAGACAAATGGCAGGAAATACAACATTAAGAAAAACTTTCCCATACTTACCTTATTCAGATTTAGTTAATCCCAAATATATTAAATGTGCAAATGGTTCATTATTATTAACTGATGGTTGGTATGTTTATGCTAGAAAAATGCATTATACTGCTGATTATATTCAAACTTTAACTTGGGCATTAATGTGTGGTATGGCATCTCCATTCCCATGGTTCTTTCCAGTCTTTTTCTTTATTGTTTTAGTTCATCGTGC
This sequence comes from Hemisphaericaspora subhashii, assembly GCF_019202705.1. Lineage (NCBI taxonomy): Eukaryota > Fungi > Ascomycota > Pichiomycetes > Serinales > Debaryomycetaceae > Hemisphaericaspora > Hemisphaericaspora subhashii. Next base: position 39,544 of record NW_026057286.1, on the reverse strand, counting down.
TTATAGAGATCAAAGAAAATGTGCTAGAAAATACGGAAAGGATTGGGATAGATATTTAGAAGCTTGTCCTTATATGTTTATTCCTTACGTTTGGTAGAGTAGTAAGGAACTCCTTAGAATTGTCTTAGAGATGTAGTTGGAGGGGGGAGGAGATAGCTATTTATTTGTACTAAAAGTTACTATAATCTTGTGTTTATAATATAATATATAAAATAATATAAATCAATTAATAATCTAACTAATCTTGTTCAGCAATCGATACTAATCTTTCATCAATTTCATCAGCAGTTAAAATTCTAAATCCTTCATTAGTAGCCACACCAATTTCAATATCATTCTTTCTAAAATCAGTTCCAATAACTGAACTTAATGCAATTATAGCAAATTCAACTGTTTCTTTCCAATCTCCTTTAATATGATCAATCTTCTTAAATTTCTTTTCCAAATAAGTAGTTGCTTCTTGTTGTTTAGGTCCAGTAGATACAGCCTTCACACCAGTATAATAACCCGCTGGATCACATTTAAAAATCTGAGGACCTTTCCCTTCATCCACATCAACTTGACAAAATGTTAATGCAACCCCCAAAGGTCTCATATATGCTCTTTGAGTATACAATTGAGATAAATTGGCCATTCTTTTAGCCAAACTCTCCACCGGCATTTCATAACCATACTTATATCTAAACTCAGTAGCTTCTGCTCTTGCTCTAAGTGCTTGGGATCTAGCATCGGCAATTGAACCAGTGGCTACACATCCAATACTTGGAGTGATTTGAAATATATATGATACGGTTTTTGGGTCAAGTAATTTATCAGGAATCTTTTTTTGAGAAATTAATACGGCGGAATCTTTACCACTGATACCCATTGATGTAATATTTGCAGAATTAATTGCTTTGAAGGCATATTCTACTTGATATAATCTCCCTTCTGGTGAGAAGATTGTGATGTGTCTATCGAATCCTGCTGAACTGGACATATTGTGTATAATTCTATTTTCTTATGGAATGGAAACAAAAACAATTGTATATTGACTGAATAATGAAATGAATTGACTTTTAGTTGTTTACAATTAAAAAGACAGATGATAAGGCTATGGCAAGGTTATTGAATTTATTCAGTGGCAATAGAAATTCCAAAAGATTTTTTTTCACTACTCATAGAACGACATATTCAAAATGTCGTACTACTGAGATGTCGCTTGTTTTTCTCTTCTTTTTAAATTTTGTTTCTTTAAAAAATTCTTTTCTAATCTATAAAATGAAGTTAAGGGTTTCCTATTAGATACATTGAATATAGAAACTAATCAGTTATGACGATACCAATAAGTGAGACGGAGACGTTCTCTACTGATAGAAGAACTCAAGAAAGCACTCCATTATATTTCAATAATAATAACACAAGTGGCTTGACCACTAATGTATCATATCATTATAATGCAGAAGTTAGTCAGTATCATTATGGATCTCTACATCCTATGAAACCATTTAGATTAATGTTAACCGACCATTTAGTAATATCCTACAAACTATTTGAAAAAATGGATCTATATACACCCCGTCGAGCTACTCGATCAGAAATGACCCAATTTCATTCTGAAGATTATATCGATTTCTTACAAACCATTACTCCTGAAAAGACGGCAAAATTGGCAGAACAGACATTAGCTCAATTCAATATTGGAGATGACTGTCCTGTGTTTGATGGAATGTATGATTATTCTGCAATATATACTGGTGCTTCCCTTGATGCCCTGCGAAAATTAATTTCAGGAATGTCTGATATTGCCATTAATTGGCTGGGTGGATTACATCATGCTAAAAAGTTTGAACCTAGTGGGTTTTGTTATGTTAATGATATTGTATTGAGTATTATGAATTTATTAAGAATTCATCCTAGAGTAATGTATATTGATATTGATTTACATCATGGTGATGGAGTTCAAGAAGCTTTTTACACCACTGATAGAGTAATGACTGTTTCATTTCATAAATATAATGGAGAATTTTTCCCCGGGACTGGATCAGTTGATGAAATTGGATTAGCTAAGGGGAGAAATTATGCTGTGAACGTACCGTTAAGAGATGGAATTGATGATGAATCTTATATACGACTATTTAAACTGATCATGGAACCTTTAATAACTAAATTCCAACCTACTTGTATTGTCCAACAATGTGGAGCTGATTCCTTAGGATATGATAGATTAGGATGTTTTAATTTAAATATTAGAGCTCATGGTGAATGCGTTAAATTTATAAAAACATTTGGAATCCCCATGTTGGTTGTTGGAGGTGGTGGATATACTCCAAGAAATGTTTCAAGATTATGGTGTTATGAAACGTCCGTATTGAATGATGTTACTCTTGATCCTAAAATCCCCAATTTCTTACCAACTTATGATTGGTTTGGACCTGATTATTCATTACATCCTCAATTAGAAGGTAGAATTGATAATAAGAATTCTAAGAAATATTTAGAAAGTGTAAGGCATGAAATTTTGGAACAAGTACGATATCTTAATCATGCTCCTTCGGTACAAATGTATGAAATTCCGCCTGATTTAACTGGTTTAACTGATGAGGAAGAAGATGCAATTAAGGAATTGAATGAAGAAAATGAGAGAGAAAAGAAAATAATGAAAGATGAATCAAAAACTGGGGAGTTTATGACATAATAATGGATGCCTTTATTAGAATAGATAGATTTTTGTATAAATATATTGTATTATTATTACCCTTGCAATTAATAAGAAGATGTGGTTGCCATTTGGGATACCCTGTGTAGATCTTGAGTTTCATTTAAACACGCAAAGAAATTTAATTTGTAGATTAATTAAAGAAGAGTAACGTATAGTCAAAGCCAGAAACATCCAAACATGCATACATGCTTGTGCTTAACTATGTAAACAGCCTATGTTTAGACCAACTGTCTGATTTGGCTGCCAAAAATTGATTTGGTTAAATAAGAATCCTCAGCCTCAAGAAAAACCAAAGTTTTGCAACCAAATCAGTTTCATTCAAATCGGATTAATCAATCAATTGTTGTTGTCGTTATAAGTGATTATTTAAGTTAATAAGAGAATTTATGAAATGAATTTATATGTTTATATTAGTTTATATACAATATGGTTCTTATTTGATTGGTAATAGATTGGAATAATAATATATTAGTTTTTCGAGCTTTGAAATGCCTTGAAATGACTGTTTAATATGATTTGGTAATGTTGCCTCTTACTTGGGGGTTATTTTTAATTAGATTGCTTAATGGTTCAGATGCATTTGAAATGTTAGGTTAGTGAATTTGATTGGTCTGATTTCAGTAGCGGTAGTTGTTTGGTTGATCAATTCTTCATCTCTTGAAGTTTGTCAAATGGTAAGTGAAAGCCTCCAATGCTCGGTCAGATATAGATATCTAAAGAATTTCATATCTGATTCTTTCAATATTACATCTGAAGATCACTGTCATTGGTATTCCACTTGTAAAACATCTTTATGCAATTCTAATAGTTGAAGTGATAATATGTGAATGTCGCATCTTCTCCAGCCGATTCTTTGTTGATTCTGATAATTTCAGTTACTTCATTGGCTGAACGTGTATTAAGATTGTCAACTGCTGGTTTGATTTGATTTTTCAAAAAGGCATTCATCATGTTATTAATTTCTTGAGTATGCCGAGCCAATCTTGCATCTAACTTCTCTTCCATTTTTTGAATGATTTCCTCACTGAGTTTATTTGAGATCCTCTGAGCAATTGCATCTTCATCAATTGACTCAGTTTGATCTTGCTTGGTGGCTTCCTTAGCGAATAATCCCATTATAATTCACGTGACAAATTTGGGGGTGGGGACGGGGTTTGAATGAAATATAAACGGTATTCCCTCGAGATTTAGATTTTAGTAAGTATTAGCGATATCTATTGTAATAGCTAATTAATACTGTTGGTGATGCAGTATGATTTAATAGACAGCAGAATGTCAGATAGTTTTAATTATTCTATATGGTTCTGTTGTTTTAACTCTTGAAATTTTTGATTTGAAAGTCTTATATCGATTTATTCTGTTGGAATGTCGATATCTAGAAGCCTTGGGTTCTATAAATAATGTTGTAAGTAAGTTATTGACTCTTTTGGTCCTGAAACAATCTTTATTATTTTACTTGAAAGTAACTAATCAGATCACAAACAATGAGAAATATAAATTTAGAATAAATATAATTTAATGACGAAGAATATACACATCTAGTTATATATCAAAGCTTAAAATATAATTTATCAATTTTGGTCTTGAAATAAGGTTTGCTGCAGGTTAGCGGCAATTGCTCCCCGGCCCCCCGCTAGTTAATTTTAGGTTCCAATCACTGTGACCCCGGGTCACGCGTAGGTTTTAGGGGTGGGCAGGTCACGGCTAGGTATTTAGGGGTGGACAGAGCCAACGTCATCCCACGGTATCAGTCGACAAAGGTCACACGGGCCCCAGGCACACCACTGGAAGGAGCACACAAGTGATAGAAGGATTTTAACAGGTATAGTTAGTTCGGTATATAGGATTGCATATACATGGTAATAAATGGTATCATCTATTACATCTATCCCCTTTGATTCCTGCATCAAAAATGAAACACGTTATGATACATTCCATTTTCTTGTTAAACACCAAAAGCTCCTTGGCCTAACCATTTTGGTAAAAAAAAAATTGTTCACGTGATATGGACACCCAAGAAAAGAGACGCGTAGTTAAATGTCAACACCATCTAAAAATTACACCAAAGTAGATTTATTCGTCCACCCCCCATTTTACTACCCTTCACGAATATCTAGTACACAGCATATAAAGCACTTATGAATCATCATAACAAACGACAAATATAGAAAGTAGACAAATTGAACAATGGGATTAGATACAGATAAATTGATAATAAGTCTAGATCCAAAAACTAATCGAAAAATTATTAATGGGAAATATAGAATTATTAAAAAGATTGGACAAGGTCAATATGGGAAAGTATTACTTGGAGAATGTGTAGATAAACAAATATGTCCTCCTGTTCAATATGTTGCTATCAAGACGATTAATAGAATAGAAAAGGCAAGATTAATTACGAAAACTTATCAAAGTCTGATTATTAAGATAAAACGAGAAATTCAAATAATGAAAGAATGTAATCATCCAAATGTGGTTAAATTATATCAAGTAATTGATGATACTAAATTTGATAAAATCTTATTGATTCTTGAATATTGTAAATTTGGTGAAATTGATTGGAAACATTATAATCATTATTATGAAAAATATACCAAACATGAATATAGAAAACCGCTTACCCTTAATAAGATCCTTAGAGATGTAATCAATGGGTTAGAATATCTTCATGATTATAAGAAAATCATTCATCGAGATTTAAAACCTTCAAATTTATTAATTGATGAAACTAATACAATTAAAATATCCGATTTTGGTGTAAGTTTAATTCTTGAAAATGAAACTCAAGATTTAAAAGAATTAGCAAAAACAATGGGTACTCCTGCTTTCTATGCTCCTGAATTATGTCAATTTGTAAATAATCGATATTCAATGATAACTAATGCTAACCATGCTGCTAATAAAGTGAAGATCGATTTTAAGATTGATATTTGGTCACTTGGGGTTACAATGTATAGTCTTATGTTTAATGATTTACCTTTCAATGGAGGTAATGAGTTTGAAATGTGTAAGAATATTGTGCAAGAACAATTGAAATTTCCCAAGATTAAACATTCCAAAAAAGTTACTACAGGAGATATTGAAGAATTGGGATTATTTAAAGATTTAATTAAGAAGATGTTAATTAAAGATCCTAAAGATAGAATTGATTTACAATCAATTAAACTTCATCAATTTACCACATTTGATTATAATGAAGCTGAAACTAGAAAGTTCTTAAATTTTAATCTGCAAATATTTAAAGATGCAAATACCAAGAAGGAACTTAATTCAACGAATAATGACCCTAGCTTCAAAAGTAGACTTAAGAAATTATTTATGGGAAAGACTACTTCATTACCATCAATTCCAATTATAAAAGAGAAAACCTCTCCTATATCCGGTGGGGTAAGGAATACAGCATCTGATCAAGCATTAGATCATATCAGATTGAAGGAACTAGAACATGTTGATGATTTGCTTGATTCATATTTGGATGATTCTTCATCATTAGGAAGTGATTTAGAAGATGAAGATGAACATGTCGAAGTTTTCGATACTACTAATATATTGGGTGAACTTAAAGATATTATACTGAATAAGAAAGTTAAATCAAGACCAGAACCACTAGAATTAAAAAGTTCAACATTTATCTTTGATAATGAAAATAATAACAAGAAGAACATTAGTAGAAGTAGTAGCGAGGTTTCTTCTCCTCAAACACCTACCACTGATAATGTAACCACTATAGGTGCAGCAAGTACTCCAACGTCACTGGTTCCAAACATACAAGTATTCAGTCCAGCAAAGAGATATTTCTCCAAGAATAAAGAAACCGAAACGACCACCAAGAACCATACCAAGAAGAAACCAACTATTGTATCGCTATCTTCACCCCAGAATCCAAAAAAGAATAACGACAACAACGTTAAAAACAAATATATCGCATTAGCGGAACCACCACCGATATTCGCATTGACTAGCAAGCAACCACTACCACCACAACAACAACAACCAGTTCCACTTTCTCCTTCCCATAGTAGAAAATCAAGTAATGAAAGCCGAGATGAACAACTACTCGGATCACCCATATCATCAAGAAAGAATTCCATATCATCTCAAGTATTTGGATATGGATTGTCTAGGATTACGAGTTCTTCATCATCTTTGAATTTAAATGCGTATCTTACTGATGATGAAGGCGGTAGTAGTAGTGGTTTGATGAAACATCATAGTACTTTGAGTACGAAGTATAGTTTGAGGTCATATCGAAATAGTAATAATTCGAAAGAATCTGAAGAATCTGAAGAAGATGATGAATATGATACTGATGAGGATAATAATGATGAGACGTTGGTGTTTGCTGATGATTCACATGGTAGCGGTGGTAATGGTGGGAATAATTATAGAGATATGAGGGATTTTTTGAATAGATTAGAATAGAGTATTATATATATATAAAGGTATAAGGTAATTTATTAGGGTAACAACCAATATGGAGTTTACTGTAGCTAGAGAATGATATCCTAATTTCTTTAACCTTGGGTTTATGGTTATGTATCTAAATCATTTGTGATTGGATAGATGGACTATGTTGGCCCTTCGCAAGTTAATAATTTGATTGATTTTAAGTCAATTCTTCTCTAAAAGTTAGATTTCGTTCTTCATGGTTGACATACTCCTATCTATTCACTAACAGGTTGTAGATAGTTTGAATTAAAATAGTTGGATTCATTACGGAATTTTTGAAGTGTGATTCTATTTTTGTTTTTCTTGATATGTGGGGCAGATCATCTCGGTTGAGGGATGATTCCGGGGATATATGCAGCCAGTATTTTAAGTTTTGATTTTATCAGCTTGGTTGATTCTTATCAATTCATTTGGTGCTTGAATCTTGAACTAATGCCTTGATAATTAATAATAAAGCCATTCATCATTTGTTTTAGAATCTCTCTGAATTTTAATGACAGAAGCGTTGCAGCAATTATAATGTATAATGTAAGGTACTATATTTATAATATTTTTTTTGCATCCTGTTAAGAGCCGTTGGTAGTAAAATTATTATGATTTTTATTCGCCCCGCCACCATACACTTTATTTTTCAGAGTCATTTGGGATGAGCAAGGAACAAGAAGATCAATTCTTTAAAAGATAGTTCAACCAATTGAGAGTACAAAGAATAGGGTTCTACAATTAATTAATTAATTAAATTAACTGTGGCGTCGTGTATAATTAGAGAGTATAATCAAGAAAACTTAACTTGAAAAGAAATGACTACCGAGTCATGGGGTCAACTGTTAAAAACATAACCTTGCTTAATATACATATAACCGATTCTAAAGCCGGGGTTAATCTTCTTCCTTGGGGGTTCCCTTGGGGGATAATAATATAAAGTAGTAATTGTTATGGAAATATTAACTCCACATTACGTATTTCCTTAATTTAATTTGTAAGTGATCCTCGGTAGTTCCTAATTGGGAATGAGAGATCGTTGAAACCCGATTTATATGCAGTATCTTGCATTGCCTCGGTTATTAATGGGAAAACTTAATTTTTTAATTTTTCGGGTTATTCTTCAAATCACAGGCATAAAAGTTAAGTCCCCCGCATAATTTGTTTTTCATCAATATTCATTATAAATATCCCCTGAAAGTTTCCTTTTATTTCCTCTAGTTTTCTTTCTCATTTGAAAATTTTTAAATAATAAGTAGTTCTCTTTTCTTTTCAATTGTCCCAGTCAACTTAAGAAAGAACTTTTATATATACTAAGAAAATATGTCCCAATTACAATACAAAGACAAAGTTGTCATTGTCACCGGTGCTGGTGGTGGTTTAGGTAGACACTATGCCATTGAATTCGCCAAGAGAGGTGCTAAAGTTGTTGTCAATGATTTAGGTGGATCTCTTGATGGTCAAGGTGTCAATGCCAGAGCTGCAGATGTCGTTGTTGAAGAAATTAAGAAACAAGGTGGTGTTGCCGTTTCTGATTACAATAATGTCCTTGATGGAGAAAAAGTTGTTGAAACTGCTGTTAAGAACTTTGGTACTGTTCATATCATTATTAATAATGCTGGTATCTTGAGAGATGCTTCTTTTAAGAAGATGACTGAAGCAAACTTTAAATTAGTTGTTGATGTTCATTTAAATGGTGCTCAAAGATTAGTTAAAGCTGCTTGGCCATTCTTCCAAAAACAAAACTTTGGTAGAATTGTTAATACTTCTTCTCCAGCTGGTTTATATGGTAACTTTGGTCAAGCTAACTATGCTGCTGCCAAGTGTGCTTTAGTTGGTTTCTCAGAAGTTTTAGCTAAAGAAGGTGCACGTTATAACATTCGTTGTAATGTCATTGCTCCAGTTGCTAGATCAAGAATGACTGAATCTATCTTACCACCTCCAGTTTTAGAAAAATTGGGTCCTGAAAAAGTTGCTCCATTAGTTTTATACTTATCTCATGATTCTTCAGAAGTTTCTGGTAAAATTTTTGAAGTTGCTGCTGGTTTCTATGCTCAAATTAGATGGGAAAGATCTGGTGGTATTTTATGTAAACCAGATTCAACTTTTACTGCTGAAGTTGTTGCTAAACGTTTTGAAGAAATTGTTGATTTCAATGATGCTGGTAAACCATCTTATTTAAAGACTCAACATCCAGATAAGTTGAATGATTATGCTACTTTAATTAATGCTGCTCAAAAATTACCTGCAAATGATGCCACTGGTGCTCCTTCTGTTTCCCTTAAAGGCAAGGTTGTCTTAATTACTGGTGCTGGTGCCGGTTTAGGTAGAGAATATGCCAAGTGGTTTGCTCGCTATGGTGCCAAGGTTGTCGTTAACGATTTCAAGGATGCCTCTAAGACTGTTGAAGAAATTAAGGCTGCTGGTGGTGAAGCTCATGTTGATCATCATGATGTTGCTACTCAAGCTAAAGAAATCATTGACAATGTTGTTGCCAAATATGGTACTCTTGATATTCTTGTTAACAATGCTGGTATTTTAAGAGATCGTTCATTCCCAAAGATGACTCCACAAGAATGGGATTCTGTTCAACAAGTTCATTTAATGGGTACTGCCAACTTATGTCGTTTAGCATGGCCAATCTTTAATGATAAGAAGTATGGTAGAATTATTAACATTTCTTCTACTTCTGGTATTTATGGTAACTTTGGTCAAGCCAATTATGCTGCTGCTAAGTGTGCTATTGTCGGTTTCACTAGAACTTTAGCTATTGAAGGTGCTAAGAACAATATTAAATGTAATATTGTTGCTCCACATGCTGAAACTGCCATGACTTTAACCATTTTCCGTGATGAAGATAAGAACTTGTACCATGCTGATCAAGTTGCTCCATTATTAGTTTTCTTGGGTTCTGAAAATGTTCCAGTTACTGGTGAAATCTTTGAAGTTGGTGGTGGTTGGATTGGTAACACCCGTTGGCAAAGAGCTAAGGGTGCAGTCTGTAAAGCTGCTGTCACTACTCCTGAATTTGTTAGAGACAACTTGGCTGCTATCACTGATTTCTCATCTGGTGTTGAACATCCACGTACTGCTGCCGAATCTTCTATGGCTATCTTGGCTGCTGTTGGTGATGATGACAATGATGACGAAGAAGAAGAAGAGGAAGTAGAAGATGAAGAAGATCCAGTTTGGAGATTCAATGATCGTGATGTTATCTTGTATAACATTTCTCTTGGTGCCACTACTAAACAATTACAATATGTTTATGAAAATCATGAAGATTTCCAAGTTATTCCAACTTTTGGTCATTTGATTACTTTCAACTCTGGTCAATCTCAAAATTCTTTTGCCAGATTATTAAAGAACTTCAAGCCAATGATGTTGTTACATGGTGAACACTATATCAAGGTCCACAAATGGCCACCTCCAACTGAAGGTGCCCTCAAGACTACCTTCCAACCACTTTCTGTTACTCAAAAGGGTACCAACACCATTGTTGTCCATGGATCCCAATCTGTTGATATCAATACCAAGGAAGTTATTTATTCCAATGAAGCCACTTATTTCATTAGACAATGTCAAGGTGAAACTAAAGTCTATGGTGATAGAAGATCATTTGCCACTAATCAATTTGTTGCTCCAAACCGTGCTCCAGATTATCAAGTTGAAGTTCAAATCAATGAACATTTGGCTGCTCTTTATAGATTAAATGGTGATAGAAACCCATTACATTTAGATCCAGAATTTGCTAAGGGTGCTAATTTCCCTAAACCAATTTTACATGGTATGTGTACTTATGGTCTTTCTGCTAAGGTTTTAATTGATCAATTTGGTATGTTTGATGAAATTAAGGGTAGATTTACTGGTATTGTTTATCCTGGTGAAACTTTGAGAGTTTTGGCTTGGAGAGAAGGTGATATTGTTAAATTCCAAACTCATGTTGTTGAAAGAGGTACTATTGCTATTAACAATGCTGCTATTAAGTTGATTGGTAACAAATCTAAGATTTAGAGAGAACCTGTACGATGATGTTATTATTTATATAAGTTTATGTTTATATTTTTGTTATTTATTTGTTCTGAAATAAATGAGTAAAGTTTACTGAATGATCTGATTGTAGTTAAATTGTCTCTTTAATTATCCAAGTGATTATTTGGCTTGTAAGGTCTATAGGTTTGTAAAGCTAATCCATCAGGTCTATAGTTAGTTGGTCCATGAGCTACCAAACGAAATAAAAACGGGCTACCAAATGTTTTCTGATTTAAAACGCGCTACCAAATGTACTCTTGAGAAGAACTATGTGCTTTGTAGAAATGAGATAGTTACAGTAGGTTCATTCAAATAAGCCCAATCAGCTCATGCATGAATAAAAAAAAACCAGAGGTAGTTGCTGGTTACTCAACTGACTTGAATAGAATCTACATGTTGTACTACAAGAATAATTAAAAATGTAATCTTATATGCCTTGCTATATAATTTTATAAATAGAATGTCTCTGTAATAAATGTCTATGTCTAATGTCTTTAGTGTCTTTCATCTGTATCTATACAATGGTCCTCTTCCTCAATCTCATAATCCTCTAATGAACCCATATTTTGCAGCCCCAAAGCAACATTCGACAACAATGATGAAGTTCTTTGGTGCATCTTCAATGAAAACTCAACCGGTGCTTCATTTATCGAATCGATAGAACTATCTATCTTTTGAAAAGATAATGGAGAACTTATTATTGGAGAAGACATCTCACTTGCAACGGTGTGAGCTCTTGACCGAGTCTTATTTGGGAATTTAAATGATGTAATCGTGGGATTTGTTCCTCGTGCCGACTTCTTTCGAAGAAACATATTGGGTGTGGATGTGGATGCTGGGCCCCATTTTCGGGATTCAAATTCTGAGCTGGTGGTTTCATTCAGTGATGAATATGGATCGGCCAATGAATCCGAAGATGAAATGCTCCCTCCATCTGAGTAGAGTGATGTGGATGTGGATGAAATAGATGATGAGGTGGAAAAGAATGAAGATGTTGATGAACTTGGAAATGTCACTGAATACGACTTTTGATGATGATGGTGATATTTCCTGAACGAAGTAGTTGGTGGTTGTGGGAATTCATAATCGTTAACAAGAGGTGATGCTGCCGGAGATCCACGTCTATTGGTATCAAAAGGTGAAAACTTTTGCTTGATTGATCGTTGTCGTTTAATTATCTTATCATGAGTAAATGATTGTGATTTTGTATGACCAAATGTAAAACTTCTATCCAAATTATTGTCCGTATTACAATCTTGAAAAGATTTTGCTCTAGTTAATTTACTATCTTTTCTAACTCTATTTAATTGATCTTCACATATCTTTTCATGACGTATATCCTTCATTTCAACGTATCCTTGAGGTTCACAGAATTGACGATATTTATCAAAAAATCGTTTATAACCTCCATCAAGAACAACAATATCAGGGAAATTTAAATAAGGATACAGATCAAGATTCATTTCGCGATCGCGTTTTCGTAAATGCCTTGCCATTATAGGTCCTCTGAATACACTGAATTCACAATGAAATATGAGTAATCGCTTCTTAGTGGGTGTTGTTGATGCTTCAACAATATCCATAAATCTTTGTTCCAAATCTTCTTTTGTTGAGATATTAATGGCATTGATGATATGACCTCCAGCAAATTCATAATTGAATCGACAATCTATAATAATGGTTTCGTCAAATTCATTTTCCAATTCACCAGATAAGATCTTATATAATTCATCTTCATTCAATCTTGGTAATGAATCTTCAATATGAGTAAATGTGTTAATCTTTGTATATTTGAGATGCGAATTATCAACGAAATGATTAGATTCTTTCGTGACGGTTAACATGCAAGTTGACAGAGTCTTTTTATGTAGATGTTTTCGTGGTATAGGAGATCCTACGTTAATAGTTTCAAAAGTATCGTCGTGACTGTCCTCTTCGAAATCTTCAACTTCGTCTTCATCTTCTTCTTCATATTCGTCGTAATCGGTTTCAATTTCTGATTCAGTATCTAATTTATCCTTTCTATGTCCACTACCCAATGTGAGACTTGAAAAGAACTGTTGTGATGATATGGATACAGCATTGACTGATTTGGAAAGTATATTAGTTGAACTTGAGAACGCTTTTGCTGAGGGTAACATTAAATTTGAGATATTTCTAAATGGACGTCGGTTAAAAAGTGGGGATTGATCATTATTATTATATCTTTGAGTATCTATCGTGGGTGATAATTCTGGATCTTCTTCTCGATTTTCTAAACCCTTTGAGATTGGCGGATAGTGAAGATCTAGGGTTTGGACTTCCTCTTCCGCCCTCTCTCTATAAGTAGATTTTTCACTAAGAACCATACTTTAATAAAGCCGCATAAATCAAGATCGTTTTGTCTATTGTTGAAATGATTGGGACTGTTTGCTTTTCATAGATTGACCAAGCCAGTTGATGAATTATTGGAATATCCTAATAGTAGTTCCAAAGTAATTAAAAAGAAGGGGAATTTGGATATTCGACTAATTGAAATAAAAGATTCAAGCAGATTAATAAACTGTAATTCTTATTGGAATCAAAGAAATTTAGTCCAAAGTGTAAACTCGGATTTATGATTATTTTTTGATTTTATTGTTTAGGGCTTAGGTTTTTTTTTTATTTGGTACTGGGGGTAGTAATAGGCCGTGCGTTATATGGTACAAGTTAATTACACTAACTAAATTAAACGATAGTGGAAGGTATTATATATAGCTATATCAATAGTAAGGATAAAGGAGTAAATAAGTAGGTAAGTAATTAAGTAAATTCTTAGTAGGAAATATGTAAACGGGATATATGACCGCATATAAATACAATGCAAAAAGAACCCATTTTTTGCGTGAAACACAATAGAAGGAAGTCTATTTCTAAACACTAAACTGAAATTAGTTTGCAATTCTATGAAAGAATAATTTCAGGTTGCACCCATTCTATTTTCTTTCTTTCTCTTTTAGTTTCTGTTTTAGACGAATGACATATTTACATCTTGCAATAAATGTAACAATGAAGTTCTCTTCTTTTACTATAGCAGGGGTAGTAGTGTATATCCATTATTGAACCGAGACAACGAATGTTTAAAACTGTTGCTGTTGGTTAGTAACCCGCAATTCTTTTTTCAAGTTTGATAAATAATAATATTTTATTCATAATAAATTCCAGATCTGTCAAAATGTAAACATTGCCAAAAATTCGTATGCATCACATTTTGTTAAGATTCCTTTTTACTTCATTCTGTTAGTGCTTGGCAATAACAATAGAGATATATAGTTACGTGACGCTTACCTACTTGCCTGCAGAGTTCCATATTGTATCGTGCTTCCTATACTTGTAAGTTTCTTCCTTGAGCAACTTCACTGTAATATTGTGTGTCAAACACGCGCGATAAGCCCGGGGACAAAAAGGAAACAAAGAGCGACAACGAGGGAGCTATTACACGTCGCTTTTTGAAGTTCAATACATAGGTTGTCACCGTGACATAGTTATCATTCTTCTCTTTGTCATTTCTAAGTTAGGAAGGCATTGATACAAATTTACATATTTGATTTTACAAGGTTTCACCTGATTACAGGATAGACTATTTTTTTTCTAAGGTTTGTTTACTCTTTTGCTATTTCTAGATATCTACAACTGGGTAAGGTCATGCCTTTCTTCATCATCTTTCTTCATGAAACCACATGTATACACTAGGATGCTAATAGTCTTAATTCTTAGTGGCATGATTATCACTTTATTGATGGGGGTGGCACAACAAATGAAACACTCTATTCGGATCTACCAAGAAAAACTACCAATAATATGCCACAATTCTCTGGAGATGATTTTCTTGAGAGGTTGCATCGGCAACATTTTCCAATACGATCGCATCGCGTTCAATGGCTTGGCAGCACAATTCCTGAGATTTGTAAATGGCGCTACATATCCAGAGGAAACGATTCTCTGACGAATTGCATTGAGATCACGTAGGGGGGCTCCATAGATCCGTCGTGTATTTTGGTGCCCATCTAAATTCGATGAATTAGACTAGCAGTTTCACTTTTCTATGAAGATCTGCTTATTGAACAACTGACGATGCAAATCGTGCATATTCTTACAGGAAGAACAAATTGGAAAGGCAGCTACTAATTATACTTTTAATTCTTACATACCTAACAAACTGTTGTTTACGAAAATTAGAAAGCAATTCCCATTAAAATCTTACTCGTTTATTGGATTGAACTCTAGAGTCAGGTACAATTAATCTCTTTCTTGGCCTCTCCTCGGTATTTACAATTTGTTGAATGAACTCCTGTGAGGTTGCTGCATCTCTGACTCTTATTCCTTGTATCTGGTTAAGCTTCTTCAAACTCTCTTCGCTGAAAAGGAAAACATCCCACGATCTGTTCCCGTGGTCGTCAACGTGACTTGAATGTCTTAACAATGAGTATTCGTCAACTGAGTCTTTAATTATACTTTCTTTCACAAGAGATGGTGCCTTAAAAGACGAATATTGTGCCATGTTGTCATCCATATCTAAAAACTCGTGTCGCATAACGTATTCTTGAATTCCAGTATTATCAATTGCAAATCTTTCCTTGTTATCATCTTCTTGGTCTAACCCCCTTTTCTTATATATTTCCTCCTCTAAAGTCCCTTCAAGAATCAAAGTTTCGACGTAAACTTCTCTGGTTTGTCCAATCCTATGAGCTCTTTTGATGGCCTGGGCTTCAATGGATTGATGCCAAATTGGACTGATGAAATAAACATGAGTGGCAGAAATTATAGTAAGACCATGTGCAGCAAGCCGAATATCCATTATCAAAGTGATCCCACCAAGGGATTCATTATCATGATTTGAGAATTCAACTAAGTTCTTAGCTCGGATTGTGGGGGAAATAAAAGTTGCGTATAAAATATAGTTGATTCCAAGAATATCAAGAAGCTCGGTAAGATAATAGGCGGTATCTTCAAACTCAAAGAATACCAATGATTTTACACTCATTCTTTGATGTTCAAGTAATCTACTAGCAAGATACGAAAGTTTAGATGATGCTGTACCGAGAATTCTAGCTTGTCGGATCTTTTCAAACGATGAGATATCTGTTGCGGTTGAATGATCGAATCTATCTAACTTGCTAACTTCTAATGCCACATCTTTCTTTAGCGAATGTTCATCTTGTAGTTTATGTCTCCTTGAAACTGAAAATGTCTCTTTGATATCCTCTGATTTCACATGCTGTGTATTTTCACCTTGAATTGAGCTAGCAGTTGAATTGATCTTCGTTTCAAAATCTTGCGTCTGGTCTTGTTTCTTGAATCGTTCGGAATTTCTTTTTACGGTTTGTTTCCAATAATTATCCCAAAAGGTCTTTGCTACACTCTCTAACTTCTCCGACAAGCGTGTTTCGTTGTCGTATCGGTTTTTATACCAGAATTCCTGCAATGACAATAAATGAGGAGCTCCAAATACACTGATCTCCTGATTCTCGATTTTGCCTGTCACAAGGACCCTTGCTATTGACTCAGGTAATCCAGACACATAATAGTTCATTTCATGCAACAAGGAAGATGTTCTCCACTGTCTGTTTTTCAACGCCATATTTGCCGCTTTCATGGCCCTGTTTAGCAACTGTACATCTACATCGGAATAGCTACCCTTTTCTTCTTGTCTCTTGAGAGATGTCAAACAAATATGAATTAGTGTTTCTACATCCTCTTGCTTGAAACCTGTCCAATGAAACGTGGCTCTTTGTAAATTGGTTATCAATTTTCTTAACTGTTGTCGATTTGCCGGATGAAACATGTAATCGATATCTGTACGTTCTGAAGTGACTGCATTGACGGCAAGTACAGCTGTAAATAGATTAACTGAAATAATATTATGATATGACGGCTTTAAAAACACAGCTGAATGATGTAATTGTGGCAACTTGAGATCTCGCTCTATGTCTCGTGGATTGTGTCTTATCATTATTTCATTTAGTAAGTTAGATAGAGTCAATTCCGAACCGTAAA
This sequence comes from Hemisphaericaspora subhashii, assembly GCF_019202705.1. Lineage (NCBI taxonomy): Eukaryota > Fungi > Ascomycota > Pichiomycetes > Serinales > Debaryomycetaceae > Hemisphaericaspora > Hemisphaericaspora subhashii. The sequence continues at coordinate 22,368 of NW_026057286.1, read as the reverse complement.
CATTCTGTAATAAAGGCTTAATGATCATCGAAGACCATTTTCTGGGAAATGTTGCAAACGGTTCAATCTTTAAAAAGTTTCCAATAATAGTTCCCAACTTTATTAAATCCTCTTTCTCATCGAACTTCGATTTGATCACATATCTATTCTGGTGTGCTTTTTCCTCCTCGTCCATGTACAAATGTGTAAGTCCAGAAGTTGGAGTTCCACTAACAACCCATTTCCTTTCTGCAAAAAGATATTTACTTAAAGAACTCATCCTAGATGTCTTGGAATTCACCAGATGACCTTCATCAATTATAACTCTCTTCCAATAAAGTTGCATTACTGGATTGTCTTCCATGTCTTCTTTCGTTAGACAAGAGCTGGAAAGAACAACTAAATCATACTTTACAAGCTCTGTTGGGTCTTGTGGCAAGCTCTTTGTATATGTTTTGGTCGAAGCTTCTATTGGAGTTTTAAAATAATTTGATATGAATAGTATTTGCAAGTACTCTTGTCCAATATGCTTTTTGATTTCCGTATTCCATTGAGCAAAAAGATTATCTGGGATGATGATGATAGTAGTATTGCAAAGATATAGTTTTCTAGTTTGAGGTATTTGGTTAGTTCTACTGCTTCGTCCCCTTCGTTTCAGAAGTCCTCCAGTGAATTTTTCGGTTGTAACCCTAAAGTATCCAGGTTGGGAAGTAAGAGAATCCAGAACTGATTCTGGTAAATCGGATGCAAAGTGTTTCCAAGGTAATGAATTTTGAACAACAGTTTGCTGGCAAATTGTACGTAGTGGCTTCACATATGAACAATGCATGGTCGCTTCTTCTTCAATTTTCATTCCTTCTATATTCGTTGGAACACTTCCACCCTCTAGAAGTAATTCATCAGTAATTTTAGAAAACTCGTACTTGCTTAAACATACTAATGCGAGACATATCAATGTTTTACCAGAACCCATATTTTCTGCAAGAATCCCGCCTCGGGGAAGTGATAACATCTCCGGTTTAGAACAAATTAGTTTGTTTGTTAAATCAAAATAGTAGTCTGAATTTCCCAATGGTGATTTGAGTTTGATTAAATTTGGAATAAGTGACATCTCGGGTTTCGTTTCTCTTTCTAGCATGCTTGCGACGGACCTGATTTGAAATGGATATAGTGTTGACTTAACGCCTGTTATTGTAACTAGGGTTCCTGCTTTGAGACTCTGCAGAAGTGCACTCAACTGTACCTCTGGATTAAGGCTATTTATATTACCCCTTTCCAGAATTTTATGACCCAGAAGATGCGGCGAGGGAATTGAGTTATATATGTTTCTGATTGTTTTTCCAAACGACGTTTCATTGCTTTTTGACTCACAAAAGGTAACATATGAGTTATTCTTCCACCTATTTACGATATAGTTAAATTCATCTATGTTGGGCTTCATCATTGCACTCTCCTTAGTATGATGAAAAAGTACAATTGGGTTCAGGAGAAACTCGTCGATGGGAACAATTGTATCCATATTCCAACCCAGTTTGGAAAAGTCGATATACCTTAAAATAATTTCAAAAAAGGTTCTATAGTTCTTATCGATGTTGAACTTTTTGGGTCTTTCTGATCTCCAATCATTTATATATCTTGCTCCATCAATGTCTTTGGGTATGGCATATAGTCTAACTTTACAAATCTTAATTTCCCTATCTTCTTTAAGTGAAAATATCTTAAATGTTGCTTTGAAAAATTGAAAATCAATTAAGAATTGTAAATATAATATAATCTTATTGACCTTCCCCTGACATATATGAACAAAAAAGTCAATGTCAAACCATTTCCAACCATCGGGACTATGAATTCCATATAGGTCTGTCATGCTCAACGGAAGATCATAAAAGTTTAAACATCCAACCGGTATCAATCGTCTCAAATCATTTGATATTTCTATGGCCTTTTGATAATTGCTTAATGAAAATGGCATTAGGGAGCAATTAGGGATCGGAATATCATTGATTTCCCCGGATCTTCCTTATCTCTTTGGCGTGGAAAATTAACGCGCTACCACTCCAACTATGAAACTTTCGAGCCATTTGGAAAGAAAGGGTAACCCATTCTTTTTAAATAAGAACGATATTAAAAAGGCCTGTTCTGCTATATTTATAGCCAGGGATTGCCCTTCGTTGGCTTGCTACGTGTCATGCAAAGTGTCATGCAAAGTTCCAACATCAAGGGATCTGGATATTGAAATCCGGGTAAGGGCGCACATCTTTTTTCTAACTCGCACGCCTTCCCCCCTCCCCCCAGAAACAGCCGACATCTTACCATTCTCTCATTTCACATTAGAATCATTGAATCATTAGCAACTTCCACTTTCATAGTAACTACAGCTCATCATGAAGACACATCTTCTTGTTGTTCCCAGTAAGGAGACTGAAGAATTAAACTGGATCAAACCATTGAATAACTATCTTCTTTCTCTCTATGGTAATACTAGCAATTATCAAACTGAATTATCCAACTTCAATAAATTACGTCAAGATATTCGTGGAGTGAATGCCGATAATACAGGCTTACGTTTATATTATACTTACTATAGTCAAGTTGAGTTATTGGATTTGAGAATTCCTTGGAGCAAGATTCGTAAAGTTGAATTTGAATGGTTTGAAGCATTTGGTACTGGTCCTAGTCATAAACAAAAGTCATTAGCATTTGAAAAAGCAAGTATTTTGTTTAATATTGCATCATTATTGAGTAAATTTGCCAAATCTAAATATGATGAATCTTCACAAGATGATAAAGCTGAACAAGGAACCAAAATGACAATTCAATTATTTCAAACTGTTTCACTTTGAGATTGATGAATACTGATTTGGAACAAAAAAAGAATTCTTTGGTTGCAAAATTATGTGCATCTGCAAGTACATATTATGAAGAATGTTATAATATGATTGGTCAAGATAAAAAGGAGCTGTTTGCTTATTATGATGGGGATGATGATAATGATAGTGGGTATGAAGAAATGGAAAGTTTATCCAAGCCAGAAGCGAATTATGTTGCTGCCAATTTAGATTTGAGTTGGGTAGGCACTATTTATTTCAAGTATATCTATTTTAAATCACTTGCGTATTATTTTAATGGATTACAATTGGAAGCCAATAAGAAATATGGAAGTTCAATTGCATATTTAACAAAGTCCAAAGATATAATAAAACAAGTTCATTCCATTACTTTGCGGGCAATTTCCAAAGGCCATGGTGATGTGTATGAATTACTTGATAATTATAAATATCAAAAGGATGCATTAGAAATCAAGTTAAATGATTTGAATAAAGATAATGATTTAATCTATCATGACATTGTCCCATCATTGGTCACATTGCCAGAAATTAAACCAATGGATAGTACCAAAATTATTCGAATCAATGAAAATGCCATGCTTAAAGAAATAAATGAACAAAATTACAATAATTTCTTAAATAATGTTGTTCCATTTAATATTCATGAGTTATCAAGTTTATACTCCGAAGAAAAATCTCAATTCTTAAGAAACGAATTAGATTTGGTAGAAGTTTCTAACGAGGAAACATCTTCAATTCTTGAATACTTGAAATTACCGAAATCATTGGTTGAAATCAAAGAATTGATCAATAAGGATACTCAACCATTTGAAATTCCCAATGAAATTCTTACCAAAGTTCGTGAAGTAAGTTCAAATTTCGATCAGGATGAAACTAATAAGCACCAAATTGATGGAATTCGTAAACAAATTTTTGAGAAGATTTCAGAAATTGAGAGACTTGGCCAAAGTCTGTTTTCAGGCAGGGAAGAGACCATTCAGTTGAAGAAAGCTTTATATGAAGCAACGAATTCAGACAATAAACTATTCTCGTTGATCGATAGACCCTTGTATGAAATCTTGAGCAAGGGACCCCAATCCAAATCTTTCAAACAATTATTTGCAATTGAAACCGAGCACCAACCAGAAGTAAGTCTTCTTGATATTGATGAAACAACAGATAATCAAGCTATCATGACCAAAATAAAGAGAATTGAAGACTTGTTACATGATATACATAGTGTTAAATCCAATAAAATGAAATTAGTAGAAGATTTAAAGAAAGAAATTCATAGTGATGATATATCAAATATTTTAATTCTTAATAGTAAATTAAAAAGTGAGAATGAAATCAAATCCGTAATCTTTCCAGAAGAATTAAAGAAGTTTGCACCATTTAATGAGCAATTAGATTGGTTGATTAAACAGGAAAAGAAGTTTGTCTCCGAATTACGGTCAGCATGGGAATCCTTGAATCTGAATAAAGAAATTAAAAAGATTATCAGCAAGCAAACTAGAATGGATTCTAAGATTATAGATGAAAATGGAAGGATTCAACAATTTTATGATAATTGGAGTAAATATCACGTTGGTTTATCTAAGGGGAAACAATTTTATCAAGGATTATTGGATCAATGTATTAGGGTCAAGAATGAGATTGAACAGGGTTTAAAGTTTGATGAACAATTCAAGAATATGAAAGTGAGCGAAGCTCCTCCTACATTTTCAAATCAATATCAACAGCAATACCAAGCTGCGCCTGCTCCAACTGCACAATATCAACAACCAATCGTGAACAGATCTTCGACCGGAGAATTTCCGAGTCAACAACAGCCACTGAATTTTTATAGGCCAGAAAATCAACCAAAGCCTCCTAGTTTTAGTGGACTCGACAACCAGAATTTTCCTCCTTCCATAAACAGACAACCGTCGCTCCCACGACAATATGAAAATGACTCTGGGAGTTTCACGAGAGGTGGGCTTAATGAGTATATGCAACAACAGCCACCCCAGCTACCACCACAGCCTATAATAAATAGAGCATCTACTGGTGGGAGCTTTAATTATGGACAAGGATATCAAAGCCCACAATCTACAGGATATGTCAGACCACCACAATTGCCTCCCAAACAAAGGATGCAAGGAGATTTGCAGCCATCAATTCCTATGATGCCCCAGCAGCAAATAATGCCTCCGCAACAGCAGCAGCCGCAACAACAACCTCCGTTGTTTAATCAAAAAACTCCAAATAGTAACAGGAGTGAAAGTAATTTGATATATGATCAACCATCTACATACAATCCAAATATGTATAATTTCTTTTCATCCTCGAATGCCAAGTAGGGGTTTTTATTGTTTCTTGATCTATCATTTTTTTTTATATAATTCAATTTAATTAAGAATTTTATGTGAATGATCTATTTTTAGTAAATATTGTAAATACAATTAAATTGATTGTTTCAATTCAATTTTGTAACTCATTGTTTAAGATTATAACAATGGATTCAAATGAGAGACATGTACATTGTACATAGGATCACAAAAATAGGGGGTGAGATACATATTGCATAGATGAAGTAAGGTCAAAATGATTCTCGAAGACGTATTAATGATGACGAGTGTCTTTTCGTATGGCATAGCTGTAGTTAGTTGCCAAGAGTAAAGATATCCTCGAGTCGAATGGACAAAAGAGACGAACTGTTCAGGACCGTTGTCCATTAATCGAATAAAAACACTGTAGCATTCTTCCGATTAGTCACCTTGTAAGGCTTGTACTTATAACTTGATTAGATAGGCTTAAAAATTCAACAAACTAGATTAATTATTTTTATTGGTTGCAATTTTAATTAGGGGAATGTCTTCTCGTGTGTGATGGGGTGAAATAATGCGACAATTTTTTTTTTTAATTTGATTCAGCCTCTTTTTACCCGCCCCTTAAGAAAGAGGCCCTTGCGAAATATTTATTTATAAGAAACAACTGATTGTTGTTGACATTCCGAGATAAGATTAGGCTTCTCTAGACTGGGGCGGGGAGAGTATTTGCAGTTGGAAGTGTGTGTATGAGGTTTTTGGTTTTGGAAAATAGGTATTTTCTCGTTAAGGTTATATTGCCTACAAAATAGTAATATTTTCTATAAATAGAAATTTAATTATTATTCGCGGAATCACCTTTTTTTCTTTGTTTATCAAATTATTTTTTATGTTTGTAATATGCAACTGATTATTTTTTTATCTGCTTTTGGTTTCACAGAAGACAGAAAGGAAAAAAAAATAATCACGAAAATTAAATAATAATTAATTAATTATTTTATAATTTAAAAAAAAAAAATTTTCGTCTGAAAAAGATCTCGATCACATTTTTCCATTTCCCATTTTTACCCACTTTAAAAAACTTTACATTAAATTTACCCACACTTTTTATATATACCAACTGATTTTCTCTTTCTTTTGTTTTTTTTTCTTCTTCTTCTTTTCCTTTTCCTTTGTTTCATTTCATTTCATATTTATCATTTGTATTTACATTCGCTACTTAATTCAATTTACAATACCCTTAACAACAACTACTACTACTACACCCTACGATCCCACACACACACAACTAACTATTTTTAAGATTTCATAGAGTTGCCCTTCGCTATTAATACATACACACATAATGAAATATAATAGTTGGTATTTCATATCTATTCTTGCTTTCATATTCACACAAGTCTTAGCAGATGATGTCATCACTTGTAACAGTACTCAACCTTGTCCTTTAGACAATCCATGTTGTTCCCAATTCGGTATATGTGGTACTGGTGCCTACTGTTTAGGTGGTTGTGATATTAGATATTCTTATAATATTTCGGCTTGTATGCCAATGCCTAAAATGGAGTCATTTACTCATGCTTTTGATTCTAAAGCTGTAGTGGAAGAAATCGAACAACAATACGAATACTTGGGTAATTATTCTGAAGCTGATTGGGTTTATAGTGGTTGGATCGATTATCATGATAATGCTCTTTTGGTTCAAATGCCTGCAAATAGTACTGGTACAGTCTTATCATCAACTAAATACGCCTGGTATGGTAGAATCGGTGCTACTTTAAAAACCTCCCATGATGTAGGTGTCGTTACTGCTTTTATTACTTTCTCTGATGTTCAAGATGAAATTGATTATGAATTCGTTGGATATGATACTAAAACACCTCAAACTAATTTCTATGCTCAAGGTATTTTGAATTATACTAATGCCAGAAATTCTACTGTTAATGATACTTTCCTTTACTATCATCTTTATGAAATGGATTGGACTGAAGAAAAGATTGATTGGATTATTGATGGGAATGTTGTTCGTACCCTTAATAGAGCTGACACTTGGAATGAAACTACTAAGCGTTATGACTACCCTCAAACTCCTTCTCGTCTTCAAATTTCATTATGGCCAGGTGGTGATCCATCGAATGGTTTAGGTACTATTGAATGGGCTGGTGGTGAAATTAGTTGGGATACTCCCGATATTAAGAATTACGGATATTATTTCGCTTATATTAAGGAATTCCATTTGGAAGCTTATGATCCTCCAAGTGATGCTCAATTTGATGGCAATTCTACAAATCCTAGCGATTATCATGCGTATATTTATAAAAGTATCAGTGGAAATGAACAAGATGTTGCATTTACTAACAAAAAAACTTGGTTAGGTAGTTCTGATGCTGTTGGTTTCAACCCACAAAATGAGAATGATCCATCGCCCTCCGCAAAATCATCCTCCGAAGTCAAAACCTCAACTATTATTAAAACTTCTGGTTCTTCTACAATTACAGCAGTTACTACCATAGCTGAAGCTCCAACTGCTAATGCTCCAGCTCAAAACCAAGCTCAAGCTGCCCAACAAACTCAAGGAATCGGATACGAACCATCTATGGGTTTCCGTCAAAACGCTGCAAATACTGCTTCTAGTGCTGGTGAAGCAGCTGGAGTACAAGGTGTTTTGAGTGGAGTTGTTGGTGCCATTGGATTGGGCGTTATTTCTTTCTTGATTTAGGTATTTAACACGGGCATCTGTCTGGAAAGACTGATAGTGGCCCTTATGTCTTTTAAAGAGTTAATTTATTTTCATCAAAATCTTAATGTTTCATTGTTCGTTTGATTTTTTTTTTTCATTTCTGTTTTGCTTATATAGAACGAATTGAAATACGACATTAAATTAAGTACTTATGTGTAAAACCCATCTCATTCGCATTCATTGTGAGATCCTATGTAGGAAGTCAGCATCTTACGGTCATAGATCTTTGGAAGAATTCTTAAAAGCCAATCTATGCGATGACATAGATTGAAAGCTTATGAACCTTACTTATGAACTCTGGTATACTCTAAATATGTTGTATTGTATTGACACTACATTCTGCAGAGGACAATGCTTTTATCTCTAGTAAGGTCTGAAAAGAATTACAATATATTACTTTCAATTAAGCTTATATGAGGCTTTTTATTAATTTTTTGCAGGAATTTTCCCAGAAAGTTATCGTTCAGATTCTCGTTTTTGTCATTTAATATAAAAAGGCTATAATTAGTGGAGTTCTTGAACTGACAGGTACCATATACCCTTCTAATCTAGCAAGTTATGCAAATTATCGAGAAAGCTACCTATCATATATTCAACACTGTCAAGTTTTGTAAAAGCACTCATTAACACCGGGTCAGGAGAAGATACTTCGATTTTTTTGTTAACCATTACCACCATATTATTATAAGTCATACATTTCGTTATATAATCAACTGGCTCATGTTTTGGCCTCAATTGCAAATGGCTCATGAAATTACCAATCATTGAATGCGGTTGGGATGATACCGAATTTGCCAACACCAATTCCTGTAAACGCTTTTCGACATCAGATACATGCAAAGGGGGAGTTTGCGGCTGTTTACCATCTCTAGATGTAGAGGCGTGCATTGACGCTTGAGAGCTTGTAGGTAATTTCATCTCATCTCGTAATTTATCGATGTATGATTTCCCTGTCGACAGGTCGATTTCACACCAAGGCTTTTCTGTAACACGATGGAGACTCTTAAGATCGATACATACCTCAGCTTGACTAATATAAAAGTCAATTGCAATTGACGGAGGTAAAACAGGTTCAAAATTATTCGAATCTGTAATGTTTAAAGGAAATACTAGCATTGGATCTATTGGTAATTGTAAACTCGTTTTCGCAGTTTGAATTTTATTTAATAATTCATTGAAAGAAGATATTAAATTTTTGTGAATATCAGAACCACATTCCTTCATTGACGATAATTCATTAAGAATACTAATAGCATCATCAATTTCCTCTTTGGTAGTCACTAGTTGTTGTAGCAATAATGGTCCAACCAAATGTAACTTATTGATATGTTTATTCACATGTGGCTCTCTAATTGAAACCTCCAATTCGGTGATACATGCACCGTCTCTTACCATAATTCCCTTTAATGCATCCAGTTTTCCGGTCGACACCGGAAGCTTTATTGATGGTCCTCGCTCGATTCTGTTCGCTGGATCTGGAACCTGGGGAGAATTATAGAATATTAAATTCGATGAGATTTGAAGTGCCTCGATAATTTGGGGAAATTCCGGAAGTATTACATTTGAAATTAACCAACATAGTTCGTTACTATTTTGATATTCTTGAATTTCTGTTATTAGATCACTAGTCATGTTGGCTTTTTGAATGAATGAATGCTTTTGGCAAGGATCCTTAAATATTAAATAATTTGATTAAATTTGGAAATACTAACACGTGATATCTAACCTGTAAAATTTCCAAACTGTAAATTCTCCTCACTCTTTTTTTTTTTTCAAATTACGTTTCAACTTTTTCTGTTGTCCAATTTCAATATACACAACTAAATAGTTTTTCACTTTCTCTTTCTTTCAATTCAAGAGACATCAATCCAATTAGACATCCAAAATGAAGATGTTAACAAAGTTTGAGTCTAAGTCTTCTAGGGCTAAAGGCGTAGCCTTTCACCCCAAAAGACCATGGGCATTGGTTTCCTTACATTCTTCCACTATTCAATTATGGGACTATAGAATGGGTACTTTAATTGATCGTTTTGAAGATCATGTTGGGCCTGTCAGAAGTGTCAATTTTCATCCAACTCAACCATTATTTGTATCTGGAGGTGACGATTACACAATTAAGGTTTGGTCGTTGAATGAAAGAAAATGTATGTTTACTTTGAATGGACATTTAGATTATATTCGTGGCGTCAGTTTCCATCATGACTTGCCATGGATTATTAGTTGTTCCGATGATCAGACCATTAGAATTTGGAATTGGCAAAATCGTCAAGAGATTGCATGTTTAACTGGTCATAATCATTATGTTATGAGTGCTCAATTCCATCCTTCTCAAGATTTAATTGTGAGTGCCTCTTTGGATCAGACCGTAAGAGTGTGGGATATTTCTGGCTTAAGAAAGAAACATAGTGCCCCAACTTCATCAATGAGATCATTTGAAGATCAATTGCAAAGACAACAATTGCCCCAACAAGATATTTTTGGAAATGTCAATGCCATAGTAAAGTATGTCTTAGAGGGCCACGACAAAGGAGTAAACTTTGCGTCATTCCATCCAACCATGCCTTTAATTGTATCTGCTGGTGATGATAGGGTAATTAAGTTATGGAGAATGAGTGATACAAAAGCCTGGGAAGTCGATACCTGTAGAGGTCACACTGGTAATGTTTTAAGTGCAATTTTCCATCCAAATCAAGAGTTGATTTTATCGGTAAGTGACGACAAGACTATCAGAGTCTGGGATTTAAATAAAAGAGTTCCAATAAAACAATTTAGAAGAGAGCACGACAGGTTCTGGTTAGTTGCTTCCCATCCTACCATCAATTTATTCGCTGCTTGTCATGATTCTGGTGTCATGGTTTTCAAACTTGAAAGAGAAAGACCTGCACATGCTATTTTCCAAAATAAATTACTCTTTGTTAATGCAGAAAAACAAATTCAATCCTTTGACTTTCAAACAGAAGAAACTGCACTTCCAATGTTGTCCTTGAAAAAGATCGGCAAACCATGGTCATTCATGAGAATGCTTTCTTATAACCAGAGTGATAACTCCATATTACTTGTACATGGAGAAGGTGACAATTCCAATTATTCCTTGATTACTTTGCCCAAAAGCGCTGCAGGTGCAATTGAACCTACTGATGTTAGACAAGGTGAAGGTAACTTTGCGTGCTTTATCTCCAGAAATAGATTTGTCACTTTTGTCAAGTCTACCAAAACTTTACATGTTAAGGATATGAGTAACAATATTACCAGAGCCATTCAATTGGATAGCTCAGTTAATGATGTTTTGTACGGAGGAGCCGGTAGAGTCTTGTTAGTTAAACCTCACTCTGTTATAAGTTATGATGTTCAACAACGTAAAGAATTGTCAGAAATTAGTGTTAACAATGTTAAATATGTCGCATGGTCAAACAACGGTCAACATTTGGCATTACTCTCAAAGCATACAATTACTATTGCTAATAGAGATTTGGAATTAATCACATCTATGCATGAAACGATTAGAATCAAGAGTGCTGCTTGGGATGATTCCGGTGTATTGTTATATTCCACTTTGAACCATATTAAGTACACTTTATTGAATGGTGATAACGGTATCATTAAAACGTTAGAGAACACTTTGTATATTGCTAGAGTAGTTGGCAATAAAGCCTACTGCCTAACCCGTGGCGGCCAAGTTGAAACAGTAATAATTGACCCTACCGAGTATAGGTTCAAGAGGTCATTAGTTAATAGGAATTTCCCAGAAGTGTTAAGAATTATTAAGAATTCGACCTTGGTTGGTAAGAACATCATTGCTTATTTGCAGAAGAAAGGATTCCCAGAAGTTGCTTTGCATTTTGTTCAAGATCCAGAAACCAGATTTGACTTGGCTTTAGAATGCTCTAATTTACAAGTTGCTTTTGAACAAGCAAAATTGTTGAACACGGCTCAAGTTTGGCAAAGATTAGGTGAAGAGGCTTTATTGCATGGAAACATGCAAATTGTGGAAACGGTCTACCAAGAATTACATAGTTTTGATAAGTTATCGTTCTTGTATTTGTTTAAAGGTGACTCCGACAGGTTGGGAAAGATGACCACTGTTGCTGAAGCACGTGGTGACATCAGCGCCTTAGTTCAGAATACTTTGTACAGCAATGATATCAAAAAGAGATGCGAAGTCTATATTCAAAATGGAATGTTACCGTTGGCCTATACTTTAGCCAAGTCTAATGGACTAGATGAATTAGCCGGTTTGATTTTGGAGAATGCCGGTCTCACTGAAAAAGACGTTGATTTGCCAGAATTGGGGCAATCTGTTGCTTTGCCACAACCTATCTCCGAACCAATTGGCAATTGGCCATTAAAGGAAAGCTCCTTGTCATTTTTTGAGACTGCTTTGATTACTGGACAAGTTGAAAACTTGAGTATTGAAGAAGCACAACCAAGTATTGACGAAGGTGTCAACCTAAACACACATAATTTAGAATTTACCGAAGAAGAAATCGCTGACGAAGAAGACGTAGAAGGTGGTTGGGATTTGGATGATGAATTGGATATTCCTGAAGAAGATTTGCAACACGAGGATGAACCCGTCGTTTCTGGTGCTGAAGGTGAAATTGGATATTGGTTAAGAAATGCCAAAACTCCAGCAACTTATGTAGCTGCTGGTGCCTTCGAGCAAGCAGCGTCCTTATTGAACAAACAGTTGGGTGTCATTAATTTTGAACCTTTGCGCCCTAGATTTATTCAAGTTTACAGTTCTTCCAAATTGTACTTACCTGGTGTTGATGGTTTGCCGGCAATGAAGGATTTTATCAGAGAGGATAATGACGAAAACGATCCTAAGAGTTTCAGACCTATTGTTCCTGGGTATGAACTCTTGGAAGATCAGTTGCAACTTGGTTTTAGGCAATTCAAAGCAAACAACTTGGAAGAAGCAATCCAAACGTTCAGAGATGTAATTTACACAATTTCAGTGCTTAATGTCGAAGAAGAAGAGGACGAGACCAAGTGTAAAGAAATCTTAGTTTTGTGTCGTGAATATATCTTGGGACTTTCCATAGAATTAGCGCGTCGTGCTCTTGGAACAAGCGACATTAAGCGTAACTTAGAACTTGCTGCCTACTTTACGAAAGCTAAATTGCAACCAGTTCATAGGTTAACTGCATTGCAAGTTGCGATGACCCAAGCTTTTAAGAATAAGAACTATGCCAGTGCATCATACTTTGCTAGCGAGTTATTAAAAATTTCGTCATCTGGACCAAGAGCTGATCAAGCTACTAAATTAAAGGCAAGAGCTGACGCTATTGCTAACGACGCGATTGAGATCGATTTTGACCCATATGCTGAATTTGACATTTGCTGCGGTTCATTTACTCCAATTTACAAAGGTGAATCATCTGTTAGAGAGGCTTTGGTTGATGCCAAATACAAACCCGAATTCAAGGGCAAATTGTGTAGGATTACTCAGGTTACGGGTGTTGGCATTCCTGCTTCCGGATTGCGTATAAGAAATTGATTTTGATATAGGTGTTTATTGTATGTTTGTTCTTCTTGTTCTTTAGTTATTTTGTCTTTTATAATAAAATATATACACGTTTGATATGCATGGAGGAAAGGCACACCCTCAAATGGTGGTTCATTCATTAGATAGCTCCTGCGGTTGAGAATCTTGCCAAATGAACCCTAGAATGACCTATAAGAAGATGGAACCGCGACACCGATAACAAATACTACTTATATTTGGCAAATAAAGACGATTCCGAATATTAATTAATTGCTTGAGGTATTTAAATTGCCAGCAAGAGAAGAGACGTCCTTGGTAGAACATTTCTTTTCTTTGGAATCTTCTTCCGATCTTTTTTGGTCACTTGAGCATAAATTTGAGAAACGAAAAGAAATTTTTTTCTGATTTCTAGAATTTACTTTCAGAAACGATTTAACTATTAGAAACAAACACCTCTTCAACGAATAACTATGACAACATCTGCCATTTCAAAGCAACAAGCAGTGGAGCTCAAAGATAAGGGTAATGCATTGTTGAAAGATCATAAGTTCGAAGAAGCAATAGAAGCCTATAGCCGGGCCATTGAAATTGATCCGCATAATGCAATATTCTATTCTAATCGTGCTCAAGTTCATATCAAGTTGGAAAATTATGGTTTTGCGATTCAAGATTGTGACAAGGCTTTGGAAATAAACCCTTCATTCATGAAGGCATACTATCGTAAGGGTGTTTCTCAAATGGCTATCTTAAAGCATAAAGAAGCCCAGGCTAATTTTGCTCGGATTTTGAAAAGCTTGCCAAATGATAAATTAACCTTGGAGAATTACAAGCAATGTACCAATTATTTAAAGAGACAAGCATTTGAGAGAGCTATTGCCGGTGTTGATAGAGCCTCCGTCATAGATAGTGTAGATTACAACTCTATTCAAATTGAAAAATCTTGGAAAGGTCCAGAATTAGATATTGAGGTGAAGAAATCAAAAACTGAAACTGTTGTGAATATACAAGGTTTGAACATTGACTATTTGAAATATATGATTAAATTATTCAAAGATGGTGGTGTTTTGCCAAAGAAGCATGTATTTGCCATAATTGCAAAGGTTAATGAAATATTTAAGAAGGAGAAAACAATGACTGAAATTGTTTTACCCCATTCAAAGATGGAATTAATTCCAGGTGATGATGAAATTATAGTAGAAGATGGAAAGACGATAACTGTTGTAGGGGATACCCATGGTCAATTCTATGATGTGTTGAATATATTTGCAAAGAATGGTCATGTCTCTCAAGATCATGTTTATTTATTCAATGGTGATTTCGTAGATAGAGGATCTTGGTCCTGTGAAGTTGCATTATATTTATATGTTTTGAAAGCCATTTTTCCAAATTCGTTATTTATTAATCGTGGGAATCATGAAACAAGCGACATGAATAAAACTTACGGTTTTACTGATGAATGTGAATTTAAGTACTCAAAGAAGGTTTTCGAGGCATTTAGTGAATCCTTTGGCTCATTACCTTTAGCATGTTTGATCAATCGTTCATATTTGTGTATGCACGGTGGGTTGTTTTCGAATGACAAGGTTACATTAAATGATATCAAATCCATCAATAGATTCCCAGCCTCGGGATCAACTCAACCTCCAAGGGAAGGGTTAGCTATGGAATTATTATGGACTGATCCACAAGCTGCAAATGGACGTGCCCCATCTAAGAGAGGTATTGGGATGCAATTTGGTCCAGATATAACCGAGCGTTTTTGTTTAAGTAACCAATTGAGAAAGATCTTAAGATCTCATGAAGTACGCATGGGAGGAGTGGAAGAAGAGCATAATGGCCGATTAGTCACAGTATTTAGTGCACCTAACTACTGTGACTCGACAGGAAATTTGGGAGGTGTTGTACATATTACAGAGAATGTGAATTACGACAAAACTAAAGACAGTGGAGAAGGATACAGGGATCCAAAAGATAGTAATTGTCCCTGGAGTTTGGAGACTGTAACTTTTGAAGCTGTACCTCATCCTGATTTGAAACCAATGGCATACTCAAAAGGTGGTTTTGGATTTTAGTTACTGACGCCATCGCTTTTAGAGACTTTGTAGATTTGTAAAATAAATGTATAGCAATAATTTGTTAGTTTGAAGAGATTCTTCTCCTTGTTCGGGTTTTGATTTTTTTATCCTGCATATAAGACGATGATTCTGTTTTTGCCAATTGAATGGCAAATGAACAAAAAAAATGGCCATCAAAAGATTTCATTGGGTCCCAAGTTCTTCATTTCAGTAAAAACGACAACTATCATTTATTAAGAGATGTTGGTGAACTCGCTACGTCATTTGACCAGATCTTCACTCAGGATAAGGTCAGTTGGCTTGTTACCACAACTGAAGTGTCAGTTTTCAACTTTCAGTCGCTCAAACTTTCGTCAATCACTCCTCCTATATTCGAAAGGCTCTAAAAATAAGGAACCGGAAAATGATGGAAAAGACAAAGAGAAAAAGCGAGATGAAGATGAGGAGGAGGATCCCGATTTAAAGAAGTTTAGAGAAAAGTTTCAAAAAGAGCATCCCGATGTTGATCCATCTAACATAAAAATGAAAATTGTTAAAATTGATCAATTTAAGATTGGTAGATTTCTTTTAACAACTGGTCTATTAGCGGTTGCGCTTATGATGTTATCTTCTGACCAACCAGCATATGATCGATTATCGTTCCAGGACTTCGTAACCAATTATTTAGAAAGAGGATTAGTTACGAAAATTTCAGTCGTTAATAAATTTGGTGTTGAAGCCGAGTTAGTGCCAGGCGCGGTCAGCTCACAGACAGCTCATGGCCCTCATGGCAATCCAATAGTCCATTTCACCATTGGATCTATAGAATATTTTGAGGATGAAATGAATAAGATCCAAGACCGTTTGAATATTCCTTTAAATGAAAGATTACCTATACTGTACGAAGAGAGAGGTTCGTGGATGTCGTACATTATGCCAATCCTTCCTACTGTTTTATTGATTGGAGGGTTGTGGTACATAACTATGAAGAGGGGCCCTGCCGGCATGGGAGGTCCAGGGGGACCAGGTGGTGGTCTTTTCAAAATAGGAAAATCCAAAGCAAGATTATTCAATCAAGAAAATGAAGTTAAAATCAAATTCAAGGACGTTGCAGGCTGTGAGGAATCAAAAGAAGAAATTATGGAGTTTGTTAAGTTCCTTCAAGATCCCCAAAAATATGAAAAATTAGGTGCAAAAATCCCTAGAGGTGCTATTTTATCAGGTCCCCCAGGTACTGGTAAAACTCTTTTGGCCAAAGCAACAGCTGGTGAAGCTGGCGTTCCTTTTTTGAGTGTCTCTGGTTCTGAATTTGTAGAAATGTTTGTCGGGGTTGGTGCGTCCCGTGTGCGTGATTTGTTCAAAACTGCTCGTGAAATGGCACCGTCAATCATATTCGTGGATGAAATTGATGCCATTGGTAAAGAAAGAGGTAATGGAAGAATGGGAGGAAATGATGAGCGTGAAAATACGTTAAATCAATTGTTAGTTGAGATGGATGGTTTTGATTCGAGTGATCATGTCGTTGTATTGGCAGGTACTAACCGTCCTGATATCCTTGATAAAGCTTTGCTTAGACCTGGAAGATTTGATAGGCATATCTCAATAGATGTTCCAGATGTTGAGGGACGTAAAGCTATCTTCAAGGTACATTTGGCAAGATTAAAGTTAAAATCTATTGAACATATTCGTAGCAATAATAAAGACGTTGACTATACGAAATATCAAGAATTGAAAGATGCAGAGATCGAAAACTTGGCTGGTCGTTTAGCAGCTTTAACTCCTGGATTCGCGGGTGCTGACATTGCAAACTGTTGCAACGAGGGTGCTTTAATTGCAGCAAGAGAAGATGCCGAGTCTGTAGACATTCATCATTTTGAACAAGCAATTGAAAGAGTCGTCGCCGGATTAGAACGAAAATCCCGTGTCCTTTCTCCACAGGAGAAGAAAACAGTTTCCTACCACGAGGCAGGGCACGCTATCTGTGGATGGTTCTTGAAGTATGCAGACCCGCTAGTTAAAGTCTCAATTATTCCTCGTGGCCAAGGCGCTTTGGGTTATGCTCAGTATTTGCCTGATGACCAGTATCTAATTTCGCAAGAGCAATTCAGGCATAGGATGATTATGGCTTTAGGTGGAAGAGTCAGCGAAGAATTGCATTTCGATACAGTCACAAGTGGAGCCCTGGATGATTTTAAGAAAGTTACACAGATGGCCCAACAAATGATTTTGAAACTAGGAATGTCACCAAAGTTGGGTCAAATCTGTTATGATACTGGCGATGCTTCAGGAGGATTCAAAGTGCATAAAAATTATTCTGAGACAACAGCTACAATGATTGACAATGAAGTTAAGAGATTAATTGATGAAGCATATAAGGAGTGTCATAAGTTGTTGACCGAAAAGCTTCCACTTGTTGACAAGGTGGCAAAAGAATTATTTGCAAAGGAAGTCCTTACTCGCGAGGATATGATTAAGCTTTGTGGCCCAAGGCCATTTGAAGAAAGAAACGATGCATTTGATAAGTACCTCAAAGGTAGAGATGCCTTTAAAGGCAAACCTAGTACTCCGGGCGGTGCACCTTCATCGTAGTTAAGTCTAACGACATGTATATAGTGAATCTTATATTTCGAGTTTATCTATGTGAAGCGTATTTATGTAGCCTATTCTCATGGCCAACGGACGCTATCTCCGATCTATGAAAGTCCTTGATGCTATATTTCGAAGGAAGCTTCCCTAACAGCATTTCTGGGAGTTCATGATTATATCTGGAAGATTAGAGTCTTAAGATCTTCAAGTCTCAGCTACAGTGCAAGCTATAAAGTGTACCACCCGGCATTCAATGCCAATACTGTATTCCACTTTATAAATTATTGTAGTTTGTTCAATGGGTTTGTAGATGTCTATTTTAGCTTACTATTTACAATCGTCCAACACTATATACAAATATTCATAATCCCTACAGTTCCTCATTATCAACAGTACTAGTCCGTATATTATTGTTGTTGACTTCCCAACACTTTCGAAACGCTTCCATTTCTTGCGTGCATTGTCTCCAATCACCTGTATCAGCATGGCATAGTTGTAGCTCCAAGTTTTCTTTGTGACAACCTGTATTTATGATTCGTTGATCCCATTCATCTGGCTCATCATCATCATCATCAACAGCATCGGCTTGATTATTTGTTGTTGTATGATCTGGTTTCATTGTATCGTAGCCTTTCTTTCAACTAAAATTGTAGTGGTATTTTGGATGGATGTATTTTAATTTTCTGAGCCAATTCCAACGCGCCCCTTGAGATCTAGATTGTCAACTGATGCCCCCTACTACAAAAGGACAGAAGACGACTACAGATTGATAATTTCATCACTTTTAACTGATCTTCGCGAACATAAAGTTGACAGTCCGCAACAATTGGTCTATACCTATGTATAGAAATCTCGCAAATTCTTCAAATGACGAAGGAAATGGATTCGTTATTTGATAGTTATCGCTAACAGTGCATAGATAGAAAACGATAACGAGAACCCTATTGCCATTGAGTCAGTAACCCCTTCATGGATGAAGCGATTAGAAATGAATCATGTTAATGATCTATGCAATCTATGTGTATCGCGAGCTCTCCACGAATGCCGGGTAACACTCCAGTTCATTTGGTCGACGAGGGATCGTCGACATACAGACTTTAGTAATCTTCTAACATCTTGGAGGGGAGGCTTTTTAATATGTAATATTACCTTTTAGTAGGTCCTGGGTTGCATTTCTCACAGATCAGAATAGAAGCCAAAATGTCAATCAAGCTACGATTTAATTTAAAACAGCTTTTCGTCGATGGAACTTTGAAATATAGGTTAACAGCAACCAGTTTGACATCGAGCGTACATACTGATCAGTTTACACCTCAATAGTGGATAAGTAGGCTTTTTCAGAACTTCTATACTACCTATTATTGAATTTCAAGTCGGACAATCATTTTTAACAGCCAAGCTCTAATATTAGAAGAGCTACTCAGATCGTATCGGGTGTTGAAAATGCCATTAAACAATTCCCCTGTCTTGAAAGATGTTTTAAGAACTCGGAAGAAATGGTTGCAAATCAATTCCTCATTCAAACCGCCCATGATTATCTTTTAAACATATAAAGAAAGCATTTCACATATGATTTACTGGAGTCCTTGGATTATGCTTAAAGTAGCAACGTCATCAGCTTTCTACGCAAAACAGTAGTTCGAAGTTGATTGCATTATGGAAATGTTCCATTTTTTGCTTAGTGTGGAATGCAACGTGGCTAAAGACAGCACCGTGTCTGGCGATATAAGCATTTCTAATAGTACAAAGATTGCAAGATTTACCAATTGGGTTAACAATGAACTGTCGAAAAGGTGAAGCATACTAATTTATACAATTAGTCCATTAAATTGGTCTATGTGCAGAACATCCAACAATACAAGAAACAGAAGCTTAAGCTCAAGAAATCATATTTGGTTTATTACTTCGTCAGTAATATCAGTTTTGGACGAATACGATCTTGGTATCTTTAGGTTTCCTGCAATTATACAGTTCATTCGAAAGGAAATGGAATTCTCGATCGTGTCAATGGCTCCGATATTAGAGTTGGGCCCTTTAAATTACTCCTATTGAATCCTGTTGAATGATAATTTCTATAGAAGGTCTTTCTGGGATTGGCCACGATACATTTTCCTGTGAATTGTTACATTACTTAGTTTTACCACCGGAAATTAGTACGGTGTTGGATCAATATGCGAAACAAATTGATTATCAATTGGACCGTTATGCAATAGCTTTTCAACAGTGGAATGGAAAGAAGACTTATTTGATGGCTTTGGTGGGTATTCAACATTCAATCTCCATGATCGATCAGTATCATAGGAATAATTCCCAGTTATGAAGGTAATACAGTCACTGACGTACCAAATGAGGATCAACTAAGCAGTCCGACACCTTCCAATGGATAGGTGACATAGTGGAAGAAATATCAATTACCCACAAGCTTTGGAGAATCAGCTGATCCCTGAAGATTATTATAGCTTGCTTTGGTATCATTATCATCTTACGTACAATCATTTGCCACCTGCTAGTATGAAAGTTGATGAAAGGTAATGCGAGGAAATATAAGTTGAAGATCTCAATCGATTCCTAGTGAACCAGATTATTTTAAGAATGCCGACTTTGTTTAGTGGTTAATACTCAGCCAAATTCCACATTTCCTCACTTCTCAACATCCTCTAGCTTGTCCTCAGGACAGCGCTAGTGCTGATACACTTTGCAATTATCTGGAAGAAGGATGTATATAGCAACTTTAATTGATCATAAAGCTGGTCGGAAGGGGGGGGGGGCTACGGTAGCGAATCTATTTGCTAACTTTTAGTCAAAAAATTATGGAACCACACACGTTCCCAGGTGAAAGGGTAGCTCTTTAAGAGCTCATATACATGAATTACCACATTTTTTTTGATAATCTTTCGATAACTAATGCTAAAATTTGAGCGCATTTGTAACAATGAATAGGTCGGCTGCATCCCATAATCTTATCATTCTTAGAAATATAAGGAAGCTAGTAGCTACCTCTCACGGAAATCCTTGGACGTTTGACCTTGTTTCCATTTATTTTACCATATGCTATCCATGAAAGGAATAGTCCTCAGGGTATTTTAACGAACCATCACCATACAGGATATTTGGTGATTTGCGATATCAGATCAATCTTCATGCTTTAGGTATCGATGTAGGAGTACACATCTTTTCTTAAATCAAATATATTAAACCTATATAAAAGCAAAAAAATCAGATTTAGAATGACCATGGTACATTCGCCATAAAGGTCAAATCAAATAAACTTGTGCCTATAGTACAACCTTCATTTTTCGTTGGATATACCTGTGAACCTAATGTTATTTAATTATGGTTAAGTGTGGAGGGCGGGACTTCCGTTGTTCAGCCGTCGGATACAATGGATAAGATTACTGAATATTTTGAAAGGCTTGCACTTTCTGAAACTCAAGATAATATCGAAAATTTAGCTTCAATGGGTAAGCATCGTAAAGTTTTGTTCATAAATATCAGATTCCAAATGTGATTCACCTGCGAGAACGAACCTTTTCGCATGCCGAGGTTGAACCATCCGCTTTTCGTATTGAAAGTTCTGATGAATGATCTAAGGGATTAGCTGTGAAGTAATCTAAAGTTCTCGCCCAATTTTATTTGAAGTATCCAAATGTTAAAAAGATTAGATTGGAGTCTATTCCGGGCCCAACCTCAGGTGGGGAATCAGAGCTGCCTGATCCTATTTCGGAGAGAATTGCCTATGGCACCTTCTTAGCTTGCTGACATTCCTTCTGGATATCCATCGTCTACGCAAATTGATTCTGCTGCATGATCGATCTCTATGAAGAATGATGTTGCTACGACAGCTTCACTGATCACATCCCTGTTGCTGTTGTCGCCCACAAAAAGTACAGAACTACATTCCATCTCATGAGCCTTGTACTTACTACTTCCAATCTTCCACGGGATACTACAGGAAGAGCTTGTAGATTGCACTTATTCTTGACCTTCTTGAAGGTGTCATTGAAGATTTGTGAGTGTCTCCCTATACTCGGTCAAGGGGACCTTGTGTATTTAGATATTTTTTTAGCGTTTATTCTTTTATAGGTAGTAAATATACATTGTATTCTATGAAAAAAGTTGAAGACGGTACGACTCACGCCTATGATGACAATGGGATTTCCACGAGCGAACCACATAGAGATCTGTTGTCGGAGCCCGTTTGTTGGCACTTCGACCTGAACAACTGGGACTGCGCCAGAATCACCCTGTTCATCACTGCCAAGAGTGGGAAGCTATCCCAACAGAACAGGCAAGAAAAACACGAGCTCCAACAATGGACAACTCTCTTGTCCCGCAGGTCTTTGGAAGTGGAACTACCCATCAGGACTGCAATAGGGAAGTCATT
>NW_026057287.1:0-42188 GCF_019202705.1 Hemisphaericaspora subhashii | reverse complement strand
AATGGGAAAGGGGGGTGTATATTATCGTAGCGAGTCATAACCAGTGTAGTTTATGTTTCACGACTAAAGTATAAGCGAGCTAAGCTTTTTTCCGCTATAGCAATTTATTACCTGTTTAATGAGAGCTATTGTCCGAGAATACTAAATTTAAAGCTTGTTTCCGTGTATACTAAATTTAAAGCTTGTTTTATGAAAGTTTGTTTGTGGGGGTGAAACGCCGTGGTGTCCCTGTGGAGGATCTGAGCGAATGTTGGGAAAGAATAACCCAAGTGTTTGTTATGCGCGATTAATTAATTGATATGCCAATTGCCACGAAGATAATTTGTGTTACGAGCAGCAGAATAGCTAAGTAGCAATTGGTTATTCATGCCGTTCCGATCACTTTGCAGTTATATCAAGTAAGTTTGCGCTGGCGCAAAACAAACAAGATGAGCTGTTGTTTATATTACTACAGTTCGTCAATACAAGGCTATTAATAGATTAGGCTTGCTAACAGCTGTGATTCCGGACAGGTAATTCCACTTCCATCAGTAGATTTTGAAGCAAGCTAATATAAGTGGGAGTTCAACAAGGAACAGTTGGTTATGTAGCAGACCGACTGTTCCTCCATTCCTGATTCCCAACGGCATGATGACGAATCAACAGCCCAAGTCAGCGCATGAATCAGACCAGAATAGAAATGCAATTCTTCAGCATTCGGAAGAACTTGAATAACCCAAGTTGCCTATTATCAAAGGAGAACTAAGAACTTGGTATTGCGACAACCTTAATCCAGATACTGTTATAGTACATCTAGTTGTGGTAAGGTTCTCTGAAAGCAAGGCCTAAGCGGAAAGCACAGCAATGCAACGTACAAAATGCTAACACCTCAACAACTCAAGCACTTACAAGTATGAACCATGAGGAGAAAAAGTTTCAGAATACACGGTAATTTGGAATTTTCACTTACACATTGTATTATATACCAACCTTCTATCGGGGTATTCTTGACGATACCTAAGCAAGGGTACCAAGAGCGATACCAGCACTAACAGTCTTCGGTGATATTTGAAGCCCGCGGATAGGAATAGGAATAGAATATATATGGATCTGATATCCCTACTCATTTCCTCAGAGAGCAGAAAATTGTCTAGGATTTAAGCTTATTTGTAGATCTACATCCCCAAATACGAATTTACAGACATAAACTACATAAAGCTACTTATCGAGGTACCATTCTAACCAACACTCTTCATTGACTGGTCTCAGAGTATAAGAATCATACATTGTCATCTTCTCTTCGTCAGTTCTATTGTCCCCTACATTTCTCGACCCCAAACTAAGTGGCGCAGGGTCTAGCCCAGGTTCTTCACTGATTGCCGTGACTACTTCGCACCAATTAGGATCGATCCGCGAATTAAAATGCCAATAAAGATTTGCAATTACTAATTTCATCTCAATAAGTGCCAAGTTCATCCCAAGACACATTCTGATACCTTTACCAAAGGGCATCATATATTTTTGTTGTAGTTTTATCCTTTCTTTATAATTTTGTTCGGATTCATGTTCATATGACAACCAACGTTCAGGTATGAACCGATCTGGGTCTGGGAATATGGCGGACAGACGATGCATTGCATAGGGTAGACATGATATAACGGTCCCCACGGGGATAGCAATCGATTTTCCATTTTCTAAATCCAATAGGTATGGTTTAGGTACAACCCGTGGCTCAGCACCTGGGATGGATGTATGTACTCTTGAATTCTCATCACGAAGTGCATTTAGGTAGGGTAGTTTATCAACAATTTCCAAATCGTCAATAATAGAATCCAACGATGCTGGTTTACCAAAGGTTTCAAAGAGTTCTTGCTTTAACCTTGTTTGTTTGGAGAGGTTTCCAGGACGGGATAACTCGTAACATAGATATGAAAGCTGGATTGCCGTTGTTTCATGCCCAGCAAAGATGTTATCAGTCAAGAAGGAATAGGCGTATTCGCCTTTGAGTCCACTTTTCTTCAAGGCTTCAAAAGTAGTCGGATTCTTACCATTATTAGCAATATTTTGCTCTGCAATACGATACAATCCCAATTCAAATTGGAGAATATCTTTTGCTGCTTGTAGTATTGATCTATCGGCTGCCCAATCCCAGAATCTCGGCATTAGGGTTGTCCAGAAACCCATGCTAGAAACTAGTCTATGACTGACCACTATATGTCTTTCTTGAGGCTCGAGTAAAAGATTGGTTCCGTTTTGGATTCCTAATTCAAACTGGGACACTACGTCCATTGCAAGGGATCCAAAGAGGGTATAAACGTCAATACCTAGATTAGTTGACTTTTGATCTTTGTTAAACCAACCAGGTTCTGATCTTCCCTTTCCATGAGGATTCATTCTAGAAGTAGCATTAAAGTAGTCTGGTTCACTAGCAACGACGGAACTTTTATACACGGCACTAACCAAGTTTTTTGTTGTTTCAATTAGAATCTCTCTAGTATTGTTACTTTTTGACATTATAGCTGACTTGCTATATAAACCCATAATAAGTTTCTTATACCCCAAATGTCGATCATTTTCCAAACTGGCAAATATATTATCTTTAAACCCATGATTCCTAAAATTTTCATAAAATTTAGATTTGGGGAAGTTTTTGGTATAAATGTCAGTTATAAATTTGGGATCATCATTTACACTTATTTCATTGGGAGATAATATAACCACTTTGCCATGTCTTAAATGTAATTTGTAAACTTCTTCTGTCCAAGTACCTCGTCTTTGGGCATTTAAGGAAGGAATATAACTGACTCGGTGCGAATATGGCCCTGGGATATGACGTAGGGGAGAAATCAAAAATGGAACGATGACATAATAATAGATAAGAAGTGATGTTATTACAAGAAGCTGGGATTGGTAGGGATGATGATAGATGTAACTGTAACCCCACGAAAACAACTGACTCAACATGATAGTAAATTTACTTGAGAATAAATTCAATTCATTTCCAAATTTCAATCGAGGTTGAGTCACCCTTTCTTATCAGCAAATCCTTTCAAACCAGTAACTCATCCTAAATAGGAAATTTATTCCGCCCGGGTTAAAAAATTCTTGAGAACGGGGTTCTCGGTCGCCTAGACTTAAGATCGATTATATTTAGCGCGATATCGATATATCTGGAAGTGTTGAACAATGTAGAAGATGCATTCCACTACTTGAATATAATTTGTACTTTTGGTAATCACCACTCTGGATCGTGCAAGGCATCTGGGTGCGAAAAATGAAGCAACATAGACTATCTCTCCAATCCATACAGTTCACTATCCCTGTAGCGATTTCTTGGATTGATCTGATACAACGATATCTGACCTTGAATCTAACCTTAAATATATAAAGACGTCCTCTGTGAATATATATATGAGATGCTCTTGCGTTGTAGTTGTGGTTGCAAATTAACTTCTCGCTTCTACTACCGTTTTGAATGATGATCACAACGGGATTTAAGGGCTAGTACCGAAGCCAACGCAAGAACTCGTTTTCTTTACGTTAGTTTCCCAAAGTGAATAGACAACGAGTGAATGGGTAGCGATCTCTCAATACCTCTCGTCTCTCTTCGCACCCGTAAGACTATACTCCACAAGAACAAGATGATAGCATTTAGCCCCCTATACTTTGTACCTGTAGGTCTGGTTTTTATTCTGAGAATTGATGGTGGGATGGACTAAGTTTTTCCCTTGTGGTTTTCTGGAAACATAAACCTGACAAGTATTAGTTACTGATAATATGGTCCTTTTTATCAACCTGATAATCCGTTTTCGGACTTAGAGAAAGACTAGTACGGTAGCCATTCCCTCCAGAGGGTAGAATAGAAAGTGCTTATTCCGAGATAATCAAAACCTGGAACTAGTAATCCATATCCTATATAAAAAGTCATATGAAATTTTGCAACCTGTTTTCCCTTTTAGCGCGAGCCAGTGCTACAGTTCTAATCATACAGAGAAGGGGAAGATGGAACACTCGATCGTATAAAAATAATAAATTTTCCAGATTTCTTTTTTTTTTCTCTTAACTCCTGTTTGGACTTAAAAAATATTTTATTTTTCAAAACCATCTGATTTTTTGATTTAGGAAAAAAAAAACCCAACGGATTTTATTTTTATTTTTCATAGAAAAAAATTTGTTGTTTTTCTCTTTCTTCTCTTCTTTAACCCCTTAATCAATCCACAGTAAAGAAGAACAAGATGTCCACAGCAGAAGGAGTTACTCGTGCAGTAGTTGAATCCGAGGCCAATCCTTTGATTGTATTTGCCAGTGTTTTCACATTCATTTCATCAATAGTAGCTTATTATTTCCTTCAATTATCAAGAAAGAATAATACATCTCAACCTATTTTAAATCCTGAAGAATTTAAAAAGTTTCCTTTAATTGAAAAGATTAAAGTTACTCATAATTCTTCTATCTATAGGTTCGGATTACCTAAATCAAGTGATAAATTGGGTTTGCCTATTGGTCAACATATTTCTATTGGTGCTACCATTAATGAAAAAGAAATCGTTAGATCTTATACTCCAATTACAAATGATGATACCCTTGGTCATTTTGATTTATTAATTAAGACTTATGAAAATGGTAACATTTCCAAATTTGTTGCTGAAAAGAAGATTGGTGATATGATTGACATTAGGGGTCCAAAGGGGTTCTTCAAATATACTCCAAACATGGTTTCTTCATTCGGGATGATTGCTGGTGGAACTGGTATTGCACCAATGTATCAGATCATAACTGCTATCTTGAATAATCCTGAAGATAAAACCAAAATTAGTTTACTTTATGCCAATGTAACTGAAAATGATATTTTATTAAGAGAAGAATTAGAAAAATTACAACAAGTTAAACCTGAACAATTTTCAATTCATTATGTTTTGAATGAAGCAGGTGATCATTGGAAGGGATCTATTGGATTCGTTACTCCTGAATTAATGAAGAAGTGCTTACCTGGCCCAAGCGATGACCTGAATTTATTGTTGTGTGGTCCACCACCAATGATTAGTGCTATGAAGAAGGCTGCTGTTTGTTTAGGATTCGCAAAGGCTAAACCAGTCAGTAAATTAGGTGATCAAATTTTCGTTTTCTAAAGGAAACTAATTAATTTTAGCAGATTGAACAATCAGTCTGAATAGATTTCTTAGGAAACAATAAATTTATGTATAGTGTATAGAATCTTAGTTAGACAGAAGTGAATATACTTATTGTAATGTAAATTGTCTAGATAACTGGTTCACATAGAATAGGGGGAAATGATGACAAGTGTAGATTGCAAAAATGAGCTGAGGCTATGTGTATATCTAAAATCTAATCGTATTGCCGTTCCTTTACCGATCGTTCATTGTTCTCTGTTGTAGCTATGCGTAAACGAGAGAAGAAAAAATAAATTCTTAATTATAATTCTAGAACCGGTCCCCCCCTGTTGCGGTTGTTGTGTTGTAAAAACTGGACTATAACAACACGCGGTCAGATCTCGATACGACCATTGGAATAAGAGATCCATAAACAAGTGATTACTATCTTCTTTTGATTCAATGGCATTCTCCTGCATGTTTATGTATTGGTTGACCACATTTGATTGCTTGCTTGAGCCCAACATTACAAATTAATCGATTTTCAAACCCTTAGAAGTGTTAGTTCTACAAAGTTATTAACTTGACATATCTCCAAGTGTGTATTGTACGTCATAATGGTTGCATTGGCTGATGTGAATTTCAATTGTCAATTTATAACCGTGTACGTATGACCAAGAAATCCGGATAGTCCTGCATATAATCCAATCGCACGGTGAGATTTTATCCATTTAAAAACGTGATCGATTTTTTATCCGATCAAACCATCCCCCTCATATAAAACAACTTAATTTAAGCAACACACTTTTGCTTTCTTCTTCTTCTTATTTATATGGTATCGGTATTCTAACTTATAAGTTATATACAAACAACAACAACAACGAGAACAACAACAAAAACAAGAACAAGCAGCTAGCAACCATGTTAGTACTACACATTGATTTACTACTTCTTCTACTAGTTGCCTTTCAATCAATAGCAACTGCATCCATTTCATCGTTTAATGTAGAAGATAACTTCATAATAAACACAATACAACATGACTCCGATAGGGAAATGCATATTAACAATATCTTAAAAGACCCACTTAAATATAAAGATTATCCTCCTATCATTTCGTTCCCACAGTTAAAACAACGTACCCTTAAAGATGGAGAAATACCTCAATACGTACTTGATTATTGTCCTGTGGTTTATCTTTATAGTGAAGAGCGTTATCTCCCTTATGACATCCAACAGTACGTCACAAATTTCAATGCTACTTATGGAAACGGTACTATTATTGCTGATAATCTTACCTTGAAGAAGCTTGGTAAATTACCTAAATCTCAAGATATTTATCTTAGTTCATTACAAGATTTCACTAAAAATCCAGAATGGATCACTGGTTTGAAAAATAAACCAAATCTCGTTAATGGTGAGATTAAAGATGCACCAGCAACCTTGATTGTAGTCGATAAGGGGAATGGTTGGATAGATGCATATTGGTTCTATTTCTATTCATTCAACCTTGGTCCATTCGTAATGGGGCAAGGTCCATATGGAAATCATGTTGGTGATTGGGAACATTCTTTGGTTCGTTTTTATAAAGGTGAACCAATTATTGTCTGGATGTCGGCCCATGGTGGTGGAGGGGCATTTTATTATCATAATTTAGAGAAATATGATGATAGTAATCATCCAGTTATATTTAGTGCTAGAGGAACTCATGCTAATTATCCAAGTGTAGGACAACATCCTCATGATTTACCCTATGGAATATTAAGTGATTTTACTGATCGTGGACCATTATGGAATCCACTGAAGAATTATTTGGGGTATACTTTTGATGGGAAAAGAATTTATCCTACAACAAAGAATGCTAATCTGAAACATTCAGGTAGAGAATTGGAATATGGCAATTGGTTGTCATATTCTGGTCATTGGGGAGATATGAAGTTAGATGACAATGACCCAAGACAGTCTTATAGTTTCATTGGTGGTACTAAGTATATAGATGGTCCATTAGGACCTTTGATGAAAAATTTAATGAGATTAAAACCATGTGAAAGACATAAATGGTGGAATTTCTGGGATGGATGTAATGTTAGAGAAAATATTAAATGGGGTATAGGGGTTGAAAGTGAAGGTTATAATTGCGGGAATATGTTTATTAATGTAAAACCAAAATGGATAAGGAATGGTTTACAAAGGGTTACTTGGGGTGGTGGATTATGTTTTATAGTGGACTTGATTTATGGTTGAGAGAGCCTTTTTTTTTTGATAAATCATCCATAATGAAATAGAATTATATATTTAATTATTTAATGTTTAATAAATTAATTGCTTAATGGAACAAAAGGGTGCAAATTGACCCGACAAAGGGGAGTAAGAAAGCTTCCAAAAAAAGCAACTGAAGAGTATTTTTCCTACAGTAAGTCACGCAAGGGGCAGTAATGCAGCAGTGTATTCACCCAGGACCTGTCGATCAGCCCCTGAATTAAGTTAAGAATTCAAAGTGAGGTAAACAGCTTTTAAGTTAAGAATTCAGCGAGGTAAACAGAATTTGCTCTTTTGTTTCTTTTAGTTAGGGGCCATGGCCATCAAGTTGTTTTTCCAGAAGGTTGCAAGCAAAAAGAAATATTGACAGCAATTCATTGATTTTCTCATTTTACTGAAATGGACCAAGGTTAATCATTAGAAGTAGACAGCTGAGAAAAGCAATTACAATGGTCTTATCCCTCTATTTGCAATACATCTCCCAACAGGGGGGGATTCTGCAATCTGATGCGTGGAAAGAAAGGGGGATTTACATCGCCGTGATTCATTTTGACAGAGTCAGTAATATTCAAGGCAATCAGAAAAAAAAGAAATTAAATTTACGAGATTTTTCTAATTATTTTTTATTCCCATCGAAGCTTAGGGTTCCTTAACTGCAAAAAATTTTTTTTAATGCCGTTATATAAAAGATTTCATCTGCTGCCCATAACAAAATCGAAATAACACAATCTTCTCGTTCCTTATCATCTTACCCCCCCTTCCTTTTTCACTCAATTAAAACAAGCCCCCCCTCTCTTAATGCATAATGTTTAAAGAGGACTTTATTACCAAGGGTAAAACCTCCCAAGAATATCAACTAACAACAACTAATACCTCTACCACATCACCTTATACACAACCACAACAAGGTAGATGGCAATCATTCAAGGACTCCTTTAAACCAGCTGTTGAATATGAAAAGCTTGCTAGTCCCAGTTATAAGGATGATGAAGAATTAACTGATATCCAACGTATTAACCTTAATACCTCCAGTTCCAACCTTCACCGTAAATTGAAGAATCGTCATCTTCAAATGATTGCAATTGCTTCGTCTATTGGGTCAGGATTATTAGTTGGGACTGGGTCTGCTTTGAATACCGGTGGACCAGCAGGTCTTTTAATTGCATGGTCTATTTCAGGTGTAGCCATTTTATGTACAATTCAAGCCATGGCGGAATTGGCCGTAACTTTCCCCATTAGTGGATCTTTTAATGTTTATGCTAGTAGATTTATTGACCCAAGTGTGGGTTTTGCTGTTGCTTGGAATTATTTCTTACAATACCTTGTGTTGCTTCCTCTTGAATTAGTGGCAGGGCTGATGACAATGCAGTACTGGAACACATCAATTAATCCTGATGTGTGGGTTTTAATCTTTTATGTGGTTGTTATTTCAATTAACTTTTTCGGTGTCAGAGCTTATGGTGAAGCTGAATTTACATTTTCTTTCTTGAAAGTCTTGGCTGTTATTGGGTTCATTATTGTGCTGATTGTGTTGGCAGCTGGTGGAGGTCCAAACGGACACCACCATGGTGCTGAGTATTGGCATAAACCTGGCCCATTTGCAAATGGATTCAAAGGTGTTGCCAGTGTCTTTATTACTGCTGCATTTTCTTTTGCTGGAACTGAATTAGTCGGATTAACTGCGGCAGAAGCTGATCAACCTAGAAAATCCTTACCTAAAGCTACTAAGCAAGTCTTTTGGAGAATTTTGATGTTTTACATGGTTAGTTTAACTTTGATTACATTCTTGGTTCCATATGACAACGAAAACTTATTAGGAGCCTCAGGCGTATCTGCCTCTCCATTCGTTATTGCTATTAGAGATGGTGGAATCGGTGGATTGCCATCAGTTATGAATGCTGTTATTTTGATCTCGGTAATCTCTGTTGGATCTTCATCCGTCTATGCCACTTCTAGAACACTTGTTGCTTTAGCTGAGCAAGGATTAGCTCCAAAGATTTGTGGATATGTTGACCGTGCTGGTCGTCCATTAGTTGCCATTATGATCACTAATGTATTTGGATTATTAAGTTTCATTGCTGCCTGTGGGAAACAAGATGAAGTTTTCACTTGGTTATTGGCTATTTCTGGTTTAAGTTCAATTTTCACATGGCTTTCAATTTGTTTGGCACATATTAGATTTAGAACTGCTTTAAAGTACAACGGAAGAAACACAGATGAGTTGGCCTTTACTTCACAAACTGGTGTTATTGGATCTTGGTTTGGTGTTATCTTAAATTCTCTTGTTTTGATTGCTGAATTTTGGTTGGCCATTTTCCCATTAGGAGAAGCTTCGAGTGCGCAAGGTTTCTTTGCTAGTTATTTAGGTTTTGTTATTTTGATTGTCTTTTATATTGGTCATAAGATTTGGAGACGTAATTGGATCTTATTTATTAGAGCTAAAGATATTGATATTGATTCTGGAAGAAGAGAAACTGATTTGGAAGCTTTGAAACAAGAATTGGCAGAGGAAAGAGAAATCTTGAGATCTAAGCCGTGGTGGTTTAGAGTATATAACTATTGGTGTTAACGTTAGTATTATATAGACTTATTTTAATAGATTATGCATTATTTCATGGAATATTCCATACAGCCTGATTTTCGTTTCTGCTGTAGCCTACGACCTAGAAGGAAACTACACCACATACAACACGGCAGATTAAACTCACTATACCGATCAGTAACATCGCAACAGAATGAGATCCAAGTAGATGCATCTCTACCTATATCTCACAACAAAATTTATTTGGTGAAGATTCGTCAGAGGAGGTGAAAAAATTCTTCCATTCAATTCTCACCGCCAAAACCTTCCACCATTATCGACAAAAAAAAAAATTTAAATAATAAATTGGGTTATCTTATCTAAACGATTAAAATCTGTCTTATCAAAAATCAGTCAATCATTTAAAACCACTTTATAAAGAAAGTAAATGTCAACGCACCATCCTAATACGGGTATAAGTAGTGTATTCAAATCAATAACCAAGTCTTTTAAACAGTCTTCTACCCATGCTGCTCACTCACCGTCGAAGACCAGTACTATAAACACGACTAAAAGAGTCCCGGTATTAATAAATCCAACTATTGTAGGGATTGGTGTTAGCGGAGGAGGAAGCGATGTTGTTCAAGAACTTCAATCACTTTTACAACAATTGCAACCCAATAATGGTGTCAGCAATTCAACCAAAGTTTCGACAATGGAACGTGTTATTGAATGTGTTGCCAAATATAATGTATCTTCATCCCTAGCTGAAATCTGGTATTTTGTACGCGATTATGCCAATCCTACGAATTCTTCCGGTAGTAGTAGACTTAGGAGGCTGACATTGAAATTATTAGTTGAATGTGTGAAAAATGACAAAGGTGGTAGCAGCAGTAGTGGTAATGTAGGTAGTGGAAATGGTGTTATTGGGACAAGACTGAATTATTTCAATGATGTAATTAGATATTGCAAACATACTATTTCCAAGAATATGGATCCAGATTTTGATTTATTTTTAGAGACGGTACTGGTATTAACTGATAATGGAATAAATGTTCATGATTTCTTAATATATGACGATGATAAACGTAGATTGGATGGATTTTTAGAAGCAAGTTTGAGTGTGATGAGTTCCTCGGCAAGGAAGTATAAATTTGAGTCCGAGGAACGAGATGCTGAGTTAAAAAGTACAGATGATGAGTTTTCTAATTTAATTGAATTATTAGAATACGTGAAGAATTGTTTACGCTATAATTATACAACCTTAAATGAATCATTAGTTAATTCCATAATTTATTATGTAACCAAAATTGGAAATGTGACGATGAATAAACTGATTTTGTACTCAGTTGTTGGAGTTTTAAATGCAATGTTTATATTCGGGAATTTCCCCTCGGATAATTTTGGTAGGATTCTAAAATTATTATCTTCAATCTTGGGATCAGGTATTGATAACCTGCTAAATGATATAGTTTGGGAATCAGTCATGAATTTAACTCAAGATGAGACATTTAACCTAGTTATAAAAAACCTATGTGAAAATATTGCAAATCCAGATCTACAACGATATCGAAGAAATCAAAGCCAGTCGGATTATCAACAGCATCACCGACAGCAACAATACCAATTCCCTATAGCCCCTGAAAATTCACCTATTTATTCCTGTATTGGTTCATTTCAGCTCATTCACAAACTACACCTCCAGAATGCTATTGAAGCTAACACAACTTCTACAATCAACTCCATATCAATAGAATATAATTACTTTAAAATCATTCGAGCTTCAAAAGTCGCACTTTCGTATAATATTCCAATGATAAATACGGCATATTTACGAAGCATGGATAAGCTATTAGCCAAAGAATCGTATTTTGATAACTTCGGTATTCGATTCACGGATTCATTTGAGAAGATTTTGCCATTCCAAATGTGGTATTCTAATAATTGTTCCATTTATGATATCTTAAAGAGTTTAAAGGTGAATAATCATCTGGATAAAAGGTATATCGAATCAATATGTGATTCGTTACAACTGTTGTATGAAAATCATGAATTGCCGACTCCTAAAGATAAGTTGATTCTGTTCTTCTTGTATAATAGTTTCGATATACCTGCAGGACTGAGGTTATTTGTATTGAAGTATTATGAAGAGGAGAAATTATGCTCTTTGTTGAGTCCATTTTGGAAGGATAATTGTTTGAAGATTTTGAATTGTTTTTACTATGATTATGATGAAGGCGAGGAACAGGATGACGCGATACTGGAAGTCAGAATAAAATGTTTGGAAGTTATGTTGAATGGATTACGGATTTCAAATTCAATCTTTGCTAGTCTGGATGTGAATTATGATTTGATTATTGATATTTTTAAACGTTCCAAACGAGAAACAGATGAATCTGTATTGAACTATTTAATTGACGAAGTGTTTTCATATGTATGTTTACAATCACCAACTCCTGTTTTCAGACAATTAATGGGTATTATTATTCCATTATATATCGAGAAAAGACCCGTCACAAAACCAGAATCCATTTATTCCCGAAGTTTTGTATCCATAAGTTCCCAAGCATCATCTACCAATAATTCCGCCAATCAGACCAGTAAGAAATTTTTGGAAACTATTACCAAAGGATTAATATTAGTATTTTTAAAATGTTGCATTGAAAATCCAGAAAGAGCTCTGGAAACATTTGATCTATTGATTTCAGTTGCCGAGAAATGTTCCAATTCAGCTAACAATTCCAACATTTTGTTAATATTATGTAAATTGTTTGTTAGGATTCGTGTCACTAAAGAATTCTACGTGTATGTTACTCAACCAAGTGATATGATGGGATTAGCATCTGCATTCAAACGTGACGCTGCCAACACTCCACAATTGGATAGTTACAAATGGTCATATCCTGAACATGTATCTTATTTGCGAGAAGATTGTTTCAATAAACCTAACAAGAAGTTATTACTTAAATTGAATGAAGATAATTATTCGGAAATTGGCAAATATTATATTGATATTCGAGCTTGGATTAGATTGGCATTGAAGGTGATGCAAACATTTATTAGCTGGGAATGTTATTCCTATGTATGGGGTCATTTATGTACCCAATTATCCAATATGAATTTATTTATGCATTGTGAAGAAGAGATTGTTGAATTGAGGAAGGTAATTTGTGAACAATTAACTTTGAATTTACCATCTCAATTAGTTTTGCCTGCAGCGGTTGGTGGATCCGAGATGACAAAAGGTGATTTACAAGTTGCATTTGTTCGGAGTCTTTCAGCCTTAATTGGATATCATGACCGATTTTCCAAATTTGACGAGGATCAAATTGTGAATAGTTTAATATTTGGATTGAGTTCATGGGAAAAGACGGCGATTCCGTGTATTAATATCTTGACGGTTTGTTGTTATGAGATCCCAATGTCAATCAAGAAATATCTTGGATTAATTTTGACCAAATTACAAACAAGAGTTACATCAGTATATGCCAGTACACATACATTGGAATTCTTAATGAGTTTGATCCATTTACCAACCTTGACATCAAATTTTACCATGGAAGAATTTAAACGTGTGTTCGGGATTGCATTTAAGTATATCGAATATGCCAATGATGCCCAGATCAGAAAGTTACAAATTGACTCAACTGCCCCGGAAGAGAATATATCGTTTATTCAGACACACGGAGTCGATGCGGAGGTTGAACAAACCCCACTGACGCAACAACAACAACAGATTGGGGTGATAAATATATTATCCCAATATATTCGTATGATGGCTTATAATGTGATTGCCAATTGGTTTCTAAAGATAAATGTCTATGATAGAAAGAAACTATCCTCTTTTATTGTTAAGAATTTGATTTCTTGTCAAAACAAATCGACTTTATTAGATGAACAAACGAGAGGGTTTTTGGATTTCATAGTTCGTTTCACGTATAGTAATGTACCCTTGTCATTGATAATGAATAGTGGTACTACAGGTAATTATGATGTTGAAAAGAGAGAAACAATTTTGAATCGATGGATAATTGGTGATTGTTCGATTCTTAGTATTGAAACTGATCAAGCTAATGGTGATAGCAATATTATAATCAGAAGGCCCACAGGAATGACTAGATTAAAAGTGCAATTAAATGGTGAAGATGCAGTTACTAAAGGAGTTGTACATCATCCAAATTACTTTTTATTACAATTGTATGATAATAATATGGATAAAAAACATAAACCTATTCCTATCATTGAGGATTCAATTGTGTTGAGAGCTTTAGCGGTACTTGATCGGATCCCAGGAGTTGAATTCCACAAGGTTGGTATAGTCTATATTGGCAAAGGACAAACTCAAGAGAATGAAGTATTGAGAAATAAAGTTGGTTCGAAAGATTATCAATTGTTTTTAAGTAAGATTGGTCAGTTGATTAAATTGAAAAATAATAAGAGTGTATATGTTGGCGGATTAGATACGGAGAATGACGTAGATGGTGAATTTACCAGATATTGGCGAGATAAGACTAGTCAAGTCATTTTTCATATAACAACCATGATGAATAATACTGAAGAAAACGATCTTGACGAGGATGCTGGAGAAGTACAGAGGTCGATTGATTTAAAGAAAAGGCATATTGGGAATAATTACGTTAATGTATTTTTTGATGAATCAGATAAGGAATTTAATTTCAATTTAATTAAGAGTCAATTTAATTTCTTAAGTGTTGTTATATCACCTTATGCTATATCTAAAAATATTACAATTGAAGGAGATGATGACAACCTCAAGAAAGATATAAAATTTTTCAAAGTTAAAACGTTTAGAAGATCTGGAGTTCCAGCAATATTTGCAACATGTCATTTCAAAATCATTAGTCAAGATAAATTACCTAATTTTATTAGGAATTTAGTTATACTTGCTAATGAATTTGCTACAGTTTGGCATAATAATCCAGGAACATCATATACATCTAATTGGGCCCAAAGGGTTAAACAATTACAGACATTAAAGAAAAAAGCTCAAGAGAATTATCAGGAGAGTTTAAAGAAAGAAGAAGAGATTAAGGAACAACAACAATTCACAAGTGATTATCAAGATAAATCTTCTAATGGATTAATGACTGCTCAGTCACTCTTTGAACAATTGAGTGGAAGTGGCGGTGTCAATAGTGGCACAGTTCCTCCAAGTACAACCGGTAATAGTAATGCCCTTAATGCTAGTGGGATTATTAATAGTAACAAAGAAATATACAAT
Organism: Hemisphaericaspora subhashii; assembly: GCF_019202705.1. NCBI lineage: Eukaryota > Fungi > Ascomycota > Pichiomycetes > Serinales > Debaryomycetaceae > Hemisphaericaspora > Hemisphaericaspora subhashii. The sequence continues at coordinate 27,076 of NW_026057287.1, read as the reverse complement.
GACTATACATTTAGTCCAAATGAAACTTTGAATGAATTATATCAATTGGTTGAATTCAATTCTTATACTTCATAAGTATTGCTGACAAAAACAATCACAAGAATGATATACTTTTAGCGAAAAGAGGGGGGGACAATTTTGACATAATATAGTATTTATAGTAATAATTATAGATAATTTAGAGAGTAAAATGGTGTACTGTATACACCCGATTACTAATCAAGAATTTTCAATTCTTTTTTTTGCGGGATGTTTCTTTGTGTAGGGAGAGAGGCAGTATTTATTTACATTACTAATTAATGGGATGAATTTATGCCTTGCGTGGGAAAAAGGTGGAGATAGATGGAGGGGAATATGGATGAAGCTAACTGTGTTGAACAATTACTTATAGTGTTCATAAAGAGATAGAAATATCAAGTGTGGATTAAATATTGTTTACCATACATTAGAGTATTGTTACAATTATTAACCAATAATTGTATAATCTGTTAATAGTAAGAAATATCGGAATATCGGCATTTGAAAAATTGAAAAATTCACAGCCGCAATTACGTAATCGAGAGAAAAGAATATCCGAAGAACAAAAAAAACAAAAAAAAGAAAGAAAAAAAAAAAAATTATTTTGTTACACATTATATTATTAATCCATACAATATTATACATATAAAATAAATCGCAAACGGTTTTATTTAAAATCGATGTTCTTCTCTCTTTTTTTTTTATATATTTTAGATCCACATATACTACTATTTACTTTACCTGAAAAAGTGTAACTTATCAAGTTGGTATCTGCTCACTTTCGTTTCCATCATGAGTCAACCACCATCGATTCTTCAACAGAGAGCCATTGAATCAATAACCAATACCCTCAAATTCCAAAATGAGGCTGTTAATAATCTTTACCAACAATATAATGATAATCTAGAATCATCATATTCGATGAATCAACTATTACAATCAACAATAACTATGTACGAAACTATAAAATCCAAAAAGGGTAAGATAATAATATCAGGTATTGGTAAATCATACAAAATAGCCAATAAATTAGTAGCCACCTTAAATTCTTTATCTATTCAATCAGTTAGTTTGCATCCATCCGAGGCATTACATGGTGATTTAGGTTGTATAGAGAATAACAAGGATTGTTTGATTATGGTCACAGCAAGTGGTAATACCCCGGAATTGATCAATTTATTACCTCATTTATCTTCAGAACTACCTATAATTTTATTAACTTGTAATAAAATATCAAAATTACTGCAACATTCACAAATTTCAAGTCTAATTTATGCCGATCTTCCCTCAGAATTAAATGAAAATTCTATACATGGGTTACCTGCTCCAACAGTCTCAACTACATTGTCTTTAATATTAGCAGACGCTACCATTTTGGCACTTTCGGAAATGCTTGAAGGCGATTTACTTGTTAGGAAAAAGATGTTTTCGGAAAAGCACCCCGGAGGTAGTATTGGTGCGACCTTATCCAACGAATTTAAGCTGGTTCCCGTGGCCGGTATTACTGTAGCAAGAAATCCAATCAAGCCTATATCATCTAATGATTTTAGAATATTTAGACCCCTGGCGGTTCCAATAAATCAACCAAGTTCATCAACATCGTCTTCTTCTTCATCAGAATCCTTATTTAGTCTCGGAAAATCAGTTGCTGCAGCAACCACAATGTTAGCCACCCTGTCTACAGCATACAGTAGCAATTGCTCCTCCGATACAGATGAGCCAGATATTTATATAAATGCCACGCCCCATCCTATACTGCGAGATCAAAGGCAAAGGCCCCCAATTGCAAAAAGTATAAAGATCATCACTTATGAAGAAGTATTTCAACTACAAGAACTTGAATTGTTACAATGGATAACTATTTACGATCAATTATCTATTGTGAAAACTAATTCGAAGGTCGATTGCAGAGATATTAAGAATATATATTTGGATTATTGCAAATTGAATGAAAAGGATTGGGCTAAATTTAAATGGGATTTAATGAAATTATTCAACTAAGCAAGTTGCTAAACAAAAAACAAATGGAGTTTTTGGAAGTGGGTTTATTTATGACTTTGTTAGGTATTTATTAGTAATTTTGTTTCCCCATAGCAGGTTATGCTAATTTAATAGATTGTATTTATTTTTATTTTGACGTTTGATCACAGGCTGCGGGCCCGTGTTATGTAGTTTAAAGGAATCTGTCATTATGCAGTTTCATATAAAAAGCTAGTCAAGGCTAATCGGAGGGCTCCATAGATATCGACGACAATTTGTCTCTATTAAAATACAAACTCTATTAACTTTTTCTATTAAACATTCGATTCCTTAGATTGTTTTAAATATTGGGCAAATTTACTTGTTTCATGGATACCACATTCAGTCTTTGCCTGTCCTTTCCATCTTCCACTTCTCTCATCTTCTCCATCGGCAACAGGAACAGTGGAATGCCAATCACCAATCGATTTGTAACCCAAGTCCAATAATTCATTGTATGGGACGTCGTTCTCATCAATATATGCCTTCACCAGAGCGAAATCCCAATTCCATAATGGGTTGATTTTGATTATTCCACTAGTTTCTTCGATTTCTAATATTTTCAAACTACCACGAGCACCACCTTGAGATTGACGACGACCGGTTAGCACCGCATTTACGCCAAGAGTCGAATATGCACGTTGACTTGGATCTACCTTCACAAGGAAATCATAGTATGAATCATCGGTTTCCCAGAGTTGATCCCCATATTTAGTGGTGAATTCGGATTCGGTATTGACATCACGAGGTTTGAAAACATGAATCTTTGGTTTATATTTCGTTTCGACTTTGTTAACTAAATCATAAGTTTGTGGGAAATGATGAAGGGTATCAATAAAGATCAAGTCGATTAAATGGTCATTGTTTAACTCCTGGGATAACTTGGAGATTATGTCGATTGTCACCAATCCAGTTAATCCAAATGCAGTAGTTTGATACAAATTTGGAAAAGTATAATATGCCCACCTAATGATTTCAGATGCTGATAACGACTGAAGCTTTTCATTTAAGAAATCCAAATGATCGGGAGTGATATTGATACTACTAGGGGATACTGTCATTTTATTCCGGATAAGATTGTCTATCGTTTTACGAAGAAGAAGTTGGTTAGATGAGATTAATGTTGGACCAACTTGATAACTAATCAAGGAATTTTCCAAAATGGGATAAAATCACGTGATATGTTGCAACTTTTTTAGCACGTGATCCAAAGGTCGTGTGGTAATGTTCGTTTTTAAATTAGTTTCGGAGAACGGATAACAACTCCCAGACAAATCTGAAAAGGAAGAGATTGCTTCTCGTGATAGTCATCTCATAACTAGAAGTACTCTACCAAGTTACAACAAGTGTTGCCTGGACCCAGTCAACTTACAAACTTTGAAACAACCAGTGTTCTGTAAGCCCCATGTACAGAAGATGTCAAATACGAAGTTTTTCACACGATCAAACTTCGTAAAGCCCATCCAGTGTTAAAATGACGAATAAGAACGTAACGGGCTGAGCCCAGCACGTTCAAAGTAGAAGATCTCCCATAGAACATATTTACGAATTTTAGGATATTATTCATAATAGAACTGGGGGGGGGGGGCATTTTAGTTCCATTGTTTTAGTTCAGGTACGAAAACCGAACTGTTTCAATTCGTTGCAGTTTGCTGCAATTCGTTTTAATTTGCCAATCAAATGGACAGGTGATAGCTTACTCCGTTTCATCCAAAAGAGAACCTAGCACTAGGTTGTGACACTTTCTATTCACGAAATGGATACTTCGCCAACCATTGATTCGGACGGAGATGTGTATGGAAGAAAAATCCCTTTGTCTGTCGCTAAAAGTTACTCAAAACCGAAGAGGTGGAGCCAAAGTTCGTAAATTTAGCTATCATTATGTACATTTGAACCATAGTTGTTAAATGGTGAGTTAAACATTACAGATTCAATTTAATTCTTCTTTGCTTATTATTTTCTTCCTACTGCTTCGTGGGTTTGTCGATTTTCAGAGTGCTTGTTGAATTCCTCTTGGATTCTTCTCTTGCTTTAATGACCTCAATAATTTACAATGAGGTTGAGTTATAAGTAGGCATAAAAAATATTATATTTTATGGGTAAACAACTAAATAGTCTTTCAAAACGTCAAAAAATATTTCTCGTAAATTTTTGGAAAATAGTCCCAATATGCATGATGACTTACTGTACAAATTAATTATAAATTTATTTCGTAAACCGAATCTTGCTAGGTTTCAAAAATGGATATAAATATAAAGGCAAAGATGCACATAATTTCATTTAAAAATTTAACAGGAAATTAAAGCTTAACTTGGAATAATGGATTTGCATCATTCTAGTTTTATTGAAGATTATATCCCTCAACAGTTTCACTCGCTATCTGATATCGCAATATCACCACTGACCTTTCCAACGACGACTACATTCTCAAATTATACTTTGTCATGCAGGAACTGTAGAAGCATTCTATTTAATAATACAACGCCATCTGAATCGGTTATTACAGATGATAATATGGAAATCATGAACGACAGAATTCTAATACGTGAACTATACTGCCAGAAATGCCATACGTTTATTGGGTTCAAAATTGTTGATTTTAAACCCAACGAATATACTCTCATTCCAATGAACAATCAGCTAAAGGTCGAAGATATTTACTATGATATAAATAACTATCAAAATGATTTAATCCGCATTGAAAATAGCCTAAACCAAAGGGCCGAACGAATCAGCTTCGAAACTTTCTGGAAAAACAATCAACAACATATTGGGGATCATTACATTTATTGTGCAAATGTTATGATGAATGGCTTGATATCAATGAGAAGCTAATTAGGTTAAATTTCTCAAACTGTAATATTCTTGTTTGCTTTCGGCCGATTTTTTTCAAGCTGCGGGCAGTTTATATTGAAGGAGATCTGTCATAACTTTGACTGTATATATTCGTATAGGAGAAAATATAAGAAGATTAAAATTCGCCGCCTAAGCTTTCGAAAGGTGTAATTGCGGTGCATTAGCTAGATTCTGACTTCGTTTCTCAAGAACTTTAGATACCCAGAAACCCTTGCATCATAAGTATGAAGTAATGGACTGGGTTGCCTTTATCAATAGAGAGATCGCCTAAGCAAACAACGTTTTACGTCATCTCATTTCCCTTCCTCAATCTAGTTGCGTTTGATATCAGAATAGCTGGTGAAAAGTTCGAGTATGTTGGCCATGATCTTGTTAGAGTTGTCAATCAGACTAAATTACTACGTCTTGCTCTGAAAAACAAAAGGACGCCAACGGCTCAATAGAGATATTCACATTATGCGGAACTGGATTGCTGATATAGTGTTCTTAAATCGCACTTTCTGAATAGTTTTTTGATAAAACGATTGACTTACGCTATCTTTTGGTGGTTGGGGTTCGGTAGTTCCCCTGGTTTATTCTGAAGAGCCCCCCCTCCCCCCAGAAACAGTCTACTCGACTCCACTAGCTAAAATGACTTGCTACCCGTTGAACCTCTGCCATCATCTAATACTTGATCCCTTCTCCCTCTCAAGCTATATAAGTTTCGGACTTAGTAGGAAATATTAATTTGCAGTTTAAGCCCTCGCCTATTTCGCTTACCCTTGAACCAATGATGAGTTGCTGCAAATTTTTTTGCGTATATCTAAAACTTTGATTTATTTATTATTCGACTGATATTGGAAGATAATTTTGCTCATAGTTAGTTACTAAACTGTATTGAAAAGCTAAATTTGTTAAGTTTATTTTGCTCATTGAATTAAAATGGAATAAAAATTTGCTCGTTATATTAATCAGATCATAAATCAACCCATTTTTTTTCCATGTTCAGCCGTATTTCTTTTCCTTGGGGGGTTGATAGGGTTTTCCAAAACTATAAATACACTGGGAAAGTAACCATTATAATTGTCTCTCTTTCGACCTCTTTCTCTTTCAGCATAGAAGGTACTATCCACTAGAATATATCAGAACATAATATTATTTCATCAAAATGGATATGGGAAGTATGGCAGCAGAGCCCGCAGCCTGCAAAATTTCTATGCTTTGGAATTGGAACACTATTGATTCTTGCTTTTTAGCCAGATCATGGCACGTTCATACAAAGGGCCAATTCGCTGGAACCTGTATTGGTATTTTCCTTATTGTTGTAGCTGCCCAATGGTTACATAGAGTCAGTTATGAGTATGATTACGCTATAGTCCAACGTGCTCGTCTTTCAACTAAAGATGACTGTTGTCCTTGTCCAGAAGACAGCGAATCTGTTGGAAAGGGAAGCGATACACCTCAGCACAGTGCTTTACAAACAGCTCCTAATCCATATACCCATGCTTTGTCTCATTCTTGGTTATGGAGACTGCTTCCAGGAATTAGACCAACCCCATCCGAACATATCATTAGAACTGCTTTGTTTGCTATTCAATGGGGGTTAGCTTACTTAATCATGTTGTTCTTTATGTATTACAATGGCTATGTTATTTTCTCCTGTATCTTGGGTGCTTTCTTTGGAAAACTTATCTTTTCTTATACCGAAACCATGTCAGGTCAAGAACATTGCGTAACCAAATGTGGCCATTGAATTTACAAATTTATTTCACTTGTATTTATTCTTTTATATTAATATAACATATACGTTACTTTTTAAAATTTGTTATAATTTGCAACTGAATCTTTTTCTGTAGTCACCGCTGTGATTAAATTAAATCTTCAATTACAAGAATCCTGAAAAATGCGAAACCCCATACACGTCTCTACTACTCTTTCTTCGTGTTTTATTTAACCATAATTAGTGCCAAGCATAATTGATCATCTTCCGTGCTATCATGAAGTATCTATATTATACAGTGGTCAACGTCTCATCTCCCACTAAAGCATTGCTAGTACTAGATGAGGAAGGGAAACTTTACTACGCGTCCCTTGGATCAAACTCAGATCTTTTACGCAAGATTTTAGTGAAAGATTTTCAACCTATCAAGACCCATAAGTTGAAATCTTTGTCTACCATAGGCAAAAGCGATCAAATACAGCTGACAATTGCCAAGTATATTGATATTTATAATGATCCATACCTGACAAATGATGTTATACCCATAGAAATTATATTTGGAACGCTGCTACAGAGGAAGGTATGGGATAAATTATTAACCATTCCTCTTGGAAAAACTATGAATTATTCCAGTTTGGCAGAATCTTTGAATATACCTAAATCAAGAAGGTAGTTGGAAATTGTTGTGGTGCCAATAAAATTGCATTGGTTATTCCATGTCATAGAGTGCTTTCCAAGGATGGAAAGATAACAGGTTATAGATGGGGAAATTCTATAAAAGAGTTTCTATTGAGGCACGAATTGAAACTGAATTATACAAATATTGTTAGGAGCTGAGAGAGAAATATAACTTTATTACACTATTTATTTAATACATAGACGTTATTTAGGCTCTAACGCGTTGCAATTGATCAACACAATCGACAACACTCTTCTTCAATGGAACATATTCAAAACCTAAAATTTCTTTGGTCGTAGAGTAGTTCAATTGTTGCAATTGTTTAATTTCTTCAACATCAGTTCCCTTTTCACCTTTGAAAGTGTTCAAATTTGGGTATTTGTCCGCTAATATGTCATATATAGATTGCGAAGTAAATCTAGATGATGATAAAATTAATCTTCTGCCAACGGCTTGCTTGCTAGTTAATGCAACAATATGGGCTCTGGCGGCGTCTCTGACATCAATGAAACTTCCAACATGGTGTTGTAATTCAGAATCTGGATTCAGATACACGATTTGTTCCAAGACTTGGGATGATTGATTCAAAACAGGTGAAATTAAGGAATCGTCAATTTGTGGACCAAAAGTATAACTTGGTAAAACAGTAACTAATTCATAGTTTGGGTTTTCCCTCTTGACAAAATCCCATGCCAACTTTTCGGCTAATGGTTTGGAACCTAAATAGGCCAAAACTGGGTGAACCTTTGAAGAATCGTAGGTAGCTTTACTCCAGACACTTTCATCAAGCGTAATATTCGGATTCTTGTCATCATTTTCCCTAGCAGCACAATCAGATGAAGTGATCACAACTCGGGAAATTTGAGGCGCGTTGGTTTGAATAGATTTCAAGACATTCTTAGTACCCTCAATAGCCGGGATCAAAGTATCTCTTTCAGGATCAGAAATATTCATTCTAAATGGAGATGCAATATGCAAGAATCCAGTTATTTCTGGATGTTGTTTCAAGACCGCATCGAATGCACCTGGAGTCGAGATATCAGGAATAATAACATAGCTGAAGTTGGAATTGTTTTTCAAGGCTTGAGACAATGATTGGCCTTTGGATTCTGATCTAACTGATCCGATCACTTTATAACCTTGGTCTAATAATTGTTGAACTGTGTGCAGAGCAATGAAACCAGTTGCTCCTGAGACGAAAACTGTTGACATTTTTTTGGATTGCTTGACGTTTTATGCTTTCAGACAGTTTGAAATTGAGAAATGGGATATAATCTTCTGTATTTATAGTCCAAGGGCCGTAGAGGGGATCGAAATGTGTTGGGGGAACTATTGTTTATTGAAAACGAAGCCCAATTGTGTCAGGGATCTAAATTCGGGTATATTTCCCAAATAGGAAATGTATCCCTAGCTGCAATTTTTTTCGGGAAAATTAGTTGCAATGTCTATTATTATAAAACTATACACTTAGCTACTGCCCGTAATTATTATAGTAATTTTTGACTTGTTCAAAACGCAAAGAATTCAAAGTGGGTTCCTTAGCACATTTTTCTTGTTCACAATTTTCGAAATTTTGTAAAAATTCATCGAAATTGATGGAGTCATCTCTCATACTATTCATTGTTTCCATCTCCAAATTTTGGTTAATTTTCGACTTAAGGATTGATTTGTTTGGAAGCTTGGTTTTGCCATTCCTTAAAGAACCTGCCATTATTTCTGTATTGCTTCTTCTCAAGCCAAACTTTTTAGGTAATGATAATGATCTTTCCATCATCTCCTTTTTAGAACGGAATCGAGGGAATGTAAGACTTTTTGAAAGACTACTGAATGAAATCCTTCTCCTTGGTTTGTTAACTGATGCGAATCGTCTTATCCCAGGGTATTTTTTATCAACAATTTCTGAGAATCTGGAGTTATTGGTGGAAATAAGTGGAGAGTCATGATATATTATCATATCGGCATTATTTTCAAACTTGATATTTGTACTTTCGTACATGCTCGACTCCTCTGAATTCAGCCCAAATATGGATATATCAATTGGTGGCTGAGCTTCCTCTCCTTGTTGTGCTGGCTTTGGTGGCGGGGGCGAAAAATATTTGGGAGACAATTGCAGCTTCTTGGAACTAGAAGGTGAACCAGTATTTAATGGGATTTTTAATGTCGTAGTTGTTAAATAGCTTCCAGTGTCTTTGAATTTTCTGGTTTTGAACATCCCAAAAATTCTTTCCATAAGTGATAATTCTTTGTATGATTCCATAATGGATCCTGACACCGTATCATCAAATTCTTCTTCTTCGGAATCTTCATTTTCTTCTTCTTCAAGATACATAGTAGATGGTCCACGATGCAGACGATCATGAAAATCCCCGGCTTTCACAGTTGGTTCCAGATCATACCGCTTGATGGGCTGTGGTTGTTGGATAATATTCCCTTCCAAGATTGAACTAGAAGATATAAAATCGTTATCAAAATCTAAACTTAATGATTCAAAATCAATATTGAAGGACCCTAAAGAACTCAAATCAAACATCAGGGCAGCGTGACATGGTCTATCGTACACCTCCAAACTCAAATTATTTGCAATTTCGGGATTTAAATCTTTTGCCATCAGATGAGGTAGGTCCGGGTGTGATTGATGGTGATCAGTACTAAAAAGGGAGGTTTCATTTGCTTGGCTTGACGTTGGTGAAAATGGTGTATTTGTAAATGTGGAATAGGAAGTTGAATTTGATTTTGTTTCAAAAATATTGCGAATATTGTAAAAAGGTTTCTTGTATTGGGTCCAAGGAGTTTCTGGGGGAGCTGTACTTTCTTGAGAAATTAATTTAATAGATATCATTCCTTTTATGGCTTTAATTAACAAGCATCCGACTTAGATGATGTGAGATAGATGGCAAAAAATAGTTAGTAATCCAATTAGAATAAACCACAAATCGAAATTGAGAAAAAAGAAAATGGCTGCAAAAAATTGGGAACAGGTTTTTTTATTATTTTGATCTTAGCATGCAACAACATGAAACCAGTTAAAGCGAAATCTAATACTTAGCATAGCGTACTATCCCAACTGGAGAAGCCTCGTTTTAATAGTATTCTGCATTCATAAGTTTTAGTTTTCAAGTTAAACTCATCGAAAACGTAAACTTTTGCAGTCCAAAAATTCTGCAGTCCAAAAATAACAAAGATCTTCGCGCGGCGCATATAAATTTCCTAAACTGGAAATGGTAGCTTGCACGACCCACCATTTTTTAAATCAAAATCTTCACTGCGCTTCATTACCTTGTACCTTATAATAGAGAATACAACGAGTGCAAACTATCACCAACCATGTTTTATATCACTGATGATTTGAAATTGGTGATATTAGACTATCACAACTACAACAGGTCGATATCATTTGATCATACAACCTTTAGTACTTGGAGTTATTTTCATTCCATAATCCTGGATATATCATTACCAACTATTGAAAGCATCATCAAGTCTGAAGAAGAGATCAGAAGCAAACTGAGGGTTTCAGTCAATTATCAAACACTATTAGAATATGTCTTGAAATTATATACGCCCCTGGTAGATTTAAATTGTGTGCTTGATTTAGTAACCAATTTTATTGCAATGTTTCATCCCAAACTTCCTATTGTAGATCAAGCTAAATTAGTCGAGGATATTGAACATCTAGGTAATCATTATCAGAGCTCCATCCCCAATGACGGCAGTAATTCACTAGTCTCACAATTTCAACGAATATATTTGACTATAAATAAGTACTCACCCAATAACGTGTTTTATTTGGATGAAATTAATTTATCAATACCATCTACAAACGACCTTATTTCGATTAGTTTACTGGGAAACTTATCTGCCACTGAGATTTTAGATCCATTCGTAGTTTCCAGTATCCCGACATCGCAGCTCAACTACTTCCCGAATGGATTATTTAACCCCTATCACTTGTACATATACCTTTTACGAATTAATTTCCATTTTCATTTACAGAATAGAAAGATTATACTTATCCTTCAAAATAATTGTCGATTAATAGATTTTCAATTCTCAAATATCGAGATATTCTATGTCGATTCCAAAGTAGATAAGTACTTAGATAAACTTTATCTAAAGCTCCCAGATGGCTTTGGATTGAATGATTATGTAACCTATAGATTATCGCAATCAATTCAAAATATTGATAGAGTAGGTGTGATACCGGTTTTATTATACAACTATCACATACTTATGAAATCCCTTGTTGACGATCCAACATTACAACATTTTCATCAATTAAACATCATGAAATCAGGATTCTTGAGGAACTCATTAGATTGCAAATCATATAATCCAAGAATTGTCCCAAAAGGTTTCAAGTTCTCTTTGGACGGGATAGAACATAAAAGTGTTATAATGGATTATAATTATGGTATTATGGATTTATATGACATAATTCATAAGTTATCGAATTTCGTAATTCCAAACCCAATTTCTTTTGATTTTGCAAAAGTTAATAAATTCTTTATGTCAGATCTTTTGCCAATGCTATCGGATTCAGGAAAGTCAGATTTGTATTTTAAATTCATGCTACTATATAATGATATTAAACAAGAAAATCAGCCTTCAATGGATCCGCCAGGTATTATAGAAAAACTTACGCCACCACAGATTGAAATTGCTTCAGAAAATCGTGAATTGTTTAGGCAAACATACCTTATAAATCAAGAAATTTCCGGTGATAGACATATTGACAGGTCAAACTTCCTATCAACATTGTATGAAGAAACTGTCACGTTCCGTAATGATATTCTCAGCAATGGAGCTGACAGCAATGTCGAGAAACGGGTCTCAGATTCCCATATAAATTCAGAGATGTCTAATGGATTGGAGTCTCAAAAATCAACATCTTCGGAGATGACACAATTTTCTCACACGACCATAAGGCTCCCCAAAGATACAGCAACAGTGGCAATGCTCGAGTCTAACAAACCATCTGTGCCAATTGAAAACCAGCCACAAATACCTAACTCTAAGAGGAAACTTTCTACAGAATTAGAGTGTCCTGTCACTATCAAGAAATCGAAGATTATTGAATCATTCAGCGAAGCAGACTTAGAATTTATTGGACCAGAGGATGAAGACGAGGAAGAGGGGTCAGCAACGGCCGAAACTACGGAGGACTCATTTGCAATTCAAACTATTAGAACGAAATATATCCCCTCTTCTTCAAATTCAACCAGTGCAAATGGGACCAAGATCGATAACACTTCCATGCTTAGTAATGGCAATCATGATGGTTTTGTGGGAAGTATTTTCGATGGTGAGAGCTTCTCAAAGCTGAAGGCTGATTCAACACATGCTTTGAACGATCAAATCGAAGGAAAGGAAACCGGACCAGCAGTACAACGTAAGGCTGTTAATAGTTCACCAATAGTAGAGCAAATGGAGAAGCTGGAAATAGCTGCGAACGTTGGCCAATTAGATGCGGATAAGAATGAAGTGGGACTGATCCAAGAAGAAGAAATCGAGTCTCTGGTGGATGAGGGAGAGGAACAAAACATTTCGCCAACTGAACTGGAAGAATATGAAGAATCAGAATCAGGATCAGAATCAGATTCAGAAGAGGAAGAGTCAGTAGATGAAGAGAACAAGCAACAAACTGAGGGTGACAAAATCATCGAGTCAAATGTAGAGGAAGAAACAGAAGAAAAAGAGAAGGCTGCTGCAGAAAATGGTATCCCAGAGAAGTCCAGAAATGATGTGTCAATTGGAGGAATAATCAAGAAAGTGCACGAAGAAAGGGACGATGATGTCGATGGGGCGGTCGTTGAAAAGAAAGACAAAGAATTAGTCAAAGGGGAATCCACAGTGGAAGCCAACGAAACATCCGAATCAGAAGAATCAGGAGAGGGATCCGAAGATGAATCTAATGAAGAATCTGGAGAAGGGTCCGGAGAAGAAGAAGAGTCGGATTCTGAAGATCTGGAAGAGGAATCGTTGGAAGCATCCAAAGAACAAAATGGGAATTTGCCCATATCCATGTGTATCTCAGAAGCAGTAGATGCAATGGAAATGGACGAGGAAATCCACAATGAAAACGAAGTGGAACTGGCAGAAATGGATATAGACGAATCATCATCAGAAGAGGTGTCAGATGAAAGTGAATCCGAATCAGAAGAAGAAAGAAATACTCAAAAACTAGTGGAAGTCCTTGTCGGTTCTAAGAGACCCCTTGTTGCAAATATTCAAGAGATTAATACTTGTGGCATTACAGTAGCCAATACAAAAGATTCTAATAGTGAACCAAGCTCTGATGAAGAAGAGGACGAAAGCTCTGAACGCTCTGGTGATGAGGAAATGTCAGATAGTAGCACAGGGGCAAAGTCTGGAGATGATGATGATGATGAAGAAGAAGAAGAAGAAGAAGAAATAAATAAAACTCCAGTTTTAGTCGCGCCGATTATCCAAAATAGACTGGGCAGTGAACTTCCAAGTATTATTAAGCTGAATCAAAACCCACTTTTATCCAAGAGTAATCGATCCCAATCGGTTACTCCTCCATCAAGTGCAATTTCTTCCACGACCCCACTCAATCGGAAACCGATAGCATCATTGATGGACCTCAAACAACCAACCACTACCATCGAAACGAAATCGACACCAATGAAATCTTCCAGCCCTTCTAAGTCGAAAATATTCAGAATGTCAAATGATTCCGACAGCAGCAGTAGTAGCGAAAGTGAGAGTGAAAGTGAAAGCGAAAGTGAGAGTGGAAGTGAAAGCGAGAGTGAGAGTGGAAATGAAGAGAACAAAAGTGTGGCCGATAGCGGGGAAATAAAGGTTACTTCGGCTGCAGTTGTTTCGGGCAAAACGTCAAATTCTGACAAAATTGATTCCCGAAATAGCGATGAAGATAGCGATAGTGGAAGTGGAAGTGGAAGTGGAAGTGGAAGTGGAAGTGGAAGTGGAAGTGGAAGTGGAAGTGATAGTGATACAGATAGCGATAGTGGAAGTGGAAGTGGAAGTGGAAATGATAGTGATAGTGAGAATGATAGTTCCAGTTCTTCGGAAGTAGACGACGTGGCATCAAAGAAGGAAATCAACGTAAGTGGCGCAAGTGCCAACCAAATTAAACCTGATAATAGCATTGACCCAAATACTGCGAACATCAACAACAATGGCCTTGACAGTGGCAGCGAAGGGGACAGTGAGAGCGAGGGCGAGAGTGGCAGTGACAGTGATAGTGATAGTGATAGTGGCAGCGACACCGGATCAGGCGAAGAAGAAGACGCAGAAGAGGTTGCTAACCTCAAAACAACGACCCAAGAATATCAGAGCAAATCGAGTGGAAATGGTAAAGTCAATCAGCAAATTACTACTGAAATGAGTAAAAATGAAACAGATAGCGAGCTGGATAAAGATATGAGTGATGCCAGTGACAGTGAGAGTTCATCCGATGAAGAAGATCAAGAGTTGGTAACTGAAGAGAAAACAAATAGGGCCGACAAAGAAAGCGTTGTAGGAACAAACGGTGCAACTGACAGCGATGGTAGTAGTAGTGAAAGTAGTGGTGATAGTGCTAGTGACAGTTCATCAGAAGAAGATGAAATGCCGATTTCTCAAAGAGTGAGACATGATCTGTTTACTGGATCTCAGGAAACAAAGTCCCGGCAAAATATGAGAATAATTAACCACAAGAAGAAACAAAATACAGATGGTAATCTCGATACTTCAGAAAGTGATCATCTGTCAAGTGAAGAAGCCGATTCCGATGATTCCATTGGTTTTTAATAAAAGTAAGTCATTTATTTATAGTTCGTATTTATATATTCTTTAAAGTTTAATAGATAAAAGCAATATCTTGATTCCGAATTCTACCGAAGTCCGAGAGAAGAATTATTTTTTTGTTCAATTTGCGTCCCGCCAATTAATTTTAAAATTAAAAACAAAAAAAAAGAAACCAAAAAAAAAAATTTTCATTTTTTATATAAAGGGTTATTGATATCCTTTTTGTTCACACGATTGTTACACATTTGTTAATAAAGAAAAAGAGAAAAGATCACTAAGAGACAAGATGAAGCTCTTTGAATCAGATCATTACTTTAATTATCCATGGGAACAAGTAACAGCCGCTAATTGGCAAAAGTATCCCAATGAATTATCAACTCATGTCATTTCAGTAGATATCTTACTGAGATCAATAGACCCAAAAACTCAAGTTCTTCGGTCAGAGAGATTAATCGGTTGCAAACAATCAATACCAAGTTGGTTACAATTTATAGTTGGTGGAGCCAGTGTCAGTTATGTTCGAGAGGTTAGTGAAGTTGATTTAGTGAATAAAACATTGGTTATGAAATCATCCAATTTGACGATGAATCATTTATTATTGGTGAATGAAACTGTTGTATATAAGCCAGATCCTGAATTGCCTACACAAGGAACTTTATTTAAACAAAGCGCCGAAATCACGGCATTTGCTTCCATTAGTAGATTATGTGATAAGATTGAAGATTGGTCAGTTGAAAGATTTGGTCAAAATGCAAAAATTGGTAAACAGGCATTTGAAGGTGTTTTGCAAGTATTAAATGAAAAATGGCAAGAGAATGGAGTTTTTGAAACTAAGAATAATGTTGTTTCTGAAGTTCAAAGATTAATGCAATAGAGAATTTCAATTTGATGGTTTGTGGTTAAGAAGAGCTCGTTCATTCCGAAAATTCCATTTCATACCATACCATATCATAAAAAAAACATTACATGGCGAGGCTTGTCTATACAGAATGAGTCTTGTCTTCTGCATACCATCTCCTTTTTAGTTTAGGGAGTGGCCAAAAAAAAAAAAGAGTTTGAATAGAGTGCTACATGTATATATCTTTCTTGGAAGGGACGGGGAATGAATATTACCGAGAATATTGACTTGTGGTTTGTTTGTTTGTTTTTGTTTAGCTACGTTAAAAATTTGGTTTCCCTTTTATTTCATGTTTATTATTAGATTCTTATTGGTGGTGTTATTAGTTATGTTCATTTCGCTTGTATATAAAGAATTTGAAAATTATTTATTAATATTTATTTTTTCACATGCATTTTTAAATTTACTGTAGATCTTTCTCTAATTTGGTAAAATGTCTTGCGCATCTTGAAATATTGCGCTTTTGAAATTTTGTGTTGCAAAAACAAAAATGGATTTCAATTTAGGGAATGGTTGCAAGTTGAGGTAATCTGATACAACGCCATGAGTTAGCACGAAGTCCAGTTGAAATATTCCCGTTAGAGGAGAATAAGTAGTTGTCAAAGTAGAAATTACAGAATTTGTATTGATTTCTGGAAGTATTTGCATCATTTACAAGGGTGATTGAAGGAAAGAGAGCATTCTGAATTCATAAACAGGAAGTCATTGATTTGTTTCTACATACAGAATATCATTATTTAACTAAATATCTTAATCCTCTTCTTCACCATTTTTCTCTTCATCATTTTTATCATTTCCATCATTATCATTATCTTTCAGAACCTTTTCATCATTCTCATTCTCTTCCCTAACATTCCATTGACATGATAAATCCCATCTTGATCCTTTCGCATTGATACTCACATACTTTATGAATTTCAAAACAGAACTATCTCTAAGCATCAATGTCAATACATTAAATCTACAGGGACCACCATATAACAAGCTATCGGCACTTCCTGCCTTATAAATCGCTGGATCGTCATCATCATCCTCCTCCTCTTCGACTTCTTTTTCCGCTTTCTCTGGGGCGTCCTCTTCTTCATCCTCATCCTTTGTAGTAGTAGTAGTTTCCACACAAAGTTCATATCCTCCTACATCTTTCCAATTTTTAGGATTGGCAGCCGATGGAGTTATATTAAGGGTTGCTTCCAATAATACATTCTCATCTTTTGGTGTAAGTGTAACATCATTAGGTATAGTAGTTCCCAAAGTAAAATCGATCCCGGGTCTAAAACGACGAATAAGGATTTGATCTGAAGTTGTGACAAATGAAGTTAAAGTTTTCAACCATTTTTTAAAACTCATTGATTTGAATAAATTAGCAATTTCAACAAGTTTAGCATCAACTTCATTTGAAGTTGGAACTTGGGAGAAGTTTGGATATTCTTGTGGACCAATGTTATTACGAAATTCAATAGCCGATTGAGTGATGGGGAAAGAACTAGTTCCATCAATATACATAAATCTATGTTTATGAGGTGGGATTGCACATTTCCAAGGGTGGGCAATATCGGTTGATTTTGTAGGTGATGGTGAATTTAATTCAAAATCACGAATAATGGTTGAAAGAACATCCGAATATTTAGGTTGTAAGAAATCTGAAAGTTCTATAATTGATTCGTTTAAAAACAATCTTCTTAATTGAAATAAATTTGGAGTTGAAAGATATTTAACATTGATATATTTAGAAAGATATTCAATATCTTGTTGAAATAAGGTTGTTGAAGGGGTTGTCAAAGATTTGATTTCTTCTTGAGGGAATTGTAATCTAATTGGTTTTGGGAAATCAAATTCTTGCAATTGCTTTGATTGTAATTGTTGTAATGTTGATTTTGCTTCAGTTTCTTGTTGTTCACCTTCAATATAACCATCTTCACCTTTTTGAGGAATATGAAACCAACCTTGAATAGATAATCTTTGCTTATCTTCTCTTACTTCTTCTACATCATGAAATGATAAACCTGGTTGAACGTTAAAAAACGCAATTTGATTAAATTGAGGTACTAATTTTGCATGATGATCAGTATGAGGTACATTTGGGACAATACTTGGATATAATCTTAAACCACCACCATATTGTTCTTTCCAAATTCTATCAGGATCGGGTAAATATAAGATAAAACTAACTCTACGAGATCCAATTACATCATCATGAGTTAATAAATGACAACCTTTTGTATAAGTATTAATTGACATATCAGTTTTTGATCCACTAAGTTTACCACAACCAGTAACAGTTGATATGACATCACGAAATTCTTGAGAATAAATTGCATTTCTTAATTGGAATAAATAAGGTAATCTACTTAAATCATCCCAATCTAAACCTGATAAATTAGCTAAATCACCTGATTGAAAGACTTTATAAATATCAGTTTCTTTTTCAGTGAAATGAATTTGAGAAAGAATCTCTTTACGTACTTGACGTAAAAGATCATCATTCATAAGTTCTTTTATAGTACCCCATTGATAAGGTTTACTTTGTTTTATTTCAAGTGATAAATCTTGTTGAAATTTATTAGTCCATAATTTAGGTTGAAAACAAGATTCTGGAGTTTCAAAACTAGATGGAGCAGGAGTAGTTGATTGTTGTCTTTTGGAAGGTTTAGTCTCTTTGTCTAACGATCTCTTTGTCATTGTAACGAAGATAGTTATACCTTTAATTTGTAAGCTCCAAAAACAAAGAAAGTTGGAAAGCTATGAGATGATTGAAAATTAATTTTTTTTTTAATGAGAAAGAAAGAACGAGAGAAGTGAGCTTACTGAAAAATTATCCTGCATATAATCAGCATAAGGATTGATTGAAGAAATATTTTATTGCCTGATTTATTTTAAATAGATTTATTCATTACCTGCACCTTTATTGATTTGTCATATTAATATACATAAGTATTGTAAATTAAGAAATGATGTAAATTTGTAGTATAAATAACAAACCGTTATAATTTATTGTTAAAAATAGAATTGTTAAATAAATATTTATTCATAAATTAGCCCAGTCCATTTTTTTTACGATGACTCAATTTCATATTCTGATTTATTTTAAGTTAATTTCTACTTGTGTACTTGTATTATTAGTATATTGTAAAGTAGGCTTTCAATCTTAGAATAATTATATGATCCCTTCTTGATACAGAATCTCCTACTACTACCAATCAACCAACTACTTACTAATTATAATTAAGACAAATCTTCAATTATATTACACTAAACATTTTCACCGGTACCGGTTTCTTTCTTTTTCCGGGTTTGACTCATTTTTTTTTTTTATTCCGATAGTAATATAACCATTTAAAACAGAAAAAAAAAAATTTCACTATCATATATTTCTTGTTCTTCTTCTTCTCTCTTTCTTTCTTTAGTAAGATTTAAAAGAAAAGTGTTTAGATCATGTCATCAGCATCATCTGTTCCATCTACTCCTGCATCAATAAGATCATACAATTCAGTATTGGATTTCCAATCTAATAGATGGATAATCCAAAAATTCGGTGGTACTTCTGTTGGTAAATTCCCCGAGAAAATTGTTGATAAAATCATTAAAGAATATTCAAAGACAACTAGATTAGCAGTAGTATGTTCTGCTATATCATCTAATACAAAAAGTGAAGGAACAACTTCTAGATTATTACGAGCTGCTGAATTAGCTTCAAGTAATGAAGATTATGCCAATATCCTTCAATTGATTGAACAAGATCATATTAAAATGATTGATTTAAAAATCCAATCATCTGAAATAAAACAAAAACTTGTAAATGATATGAAATATGAAATTAAACATGCTGGTGAACTTTTACATGCTTGTCAAATTATTGGAGAAATTAGTCCAAGATCATTAGATACAATCATGTCAGTTGGAGAAAAATTATCATGTTTATTTATGGCAGCATTAATGAAAGATCAAGGATTAAATTCAATCTATTTAGATTTATCTCATCTTATCCCATTAGATTATAATTTTAAAAATGGATTTGATGAAACTTTTTATAAATTCTTATCAAATGAACTTGGGAAAAAAATCTCGGCTTTAGATTCCGATGTAATTCCAGTTCTTACTGGATATTTTGGTATAGTCCCAGGTGGATTACTTAATGGTATTGGAAGAGGTTATACTGATCTTTGCGCTGCTTTGGCAGCAGTAGGTATTCAAGCTGATGAACTTCAAATTTGGAAAGAAGTTGATGGAATCTTTACTGCCGATCCAAGAAAAGTTCCAAATGCAAGATTATTAGATAGTGTTACTCCTGAAGAAGCTGCAGAATTGACTTATTATGGAAGTGAAGTTATTCATCCATTTACAATGGAACAAGTTATTAAAGCTAAAATTCCAATTAGAATAAAAAATGTTGATAATCCAACTGGTAAAGGAACGATTATTTATCCTGACAATTTGGGTAGACGTGGTGAAGCTACTCCACCGCATCCACCAGTAGCTTTTGAAACTTTATCAAGTTCTTATATTATAAGTCATAAAAAGAAATCAGCTACTGCAATTACCGCAAAACAAGATATTGTTGTAATAAATATTCATTCCAATAAAAAAGCCCTTAGTCATGGTTTCTTAGCTCATATTTTCACCACCCTTGATAATTACAAACTTGTGGTTGATCTTATTTCTACTTCAGAAGTTCATGTTTCAATGGCACTTTCCATCCAATCAGAACAAGAATATCAACTTAAAAATGCATTGACTGAATTAAGAAAAATGGGTAGTGTTGATATTACTAGAAAAATGACCATTATTTCTTTAGTTGGTAAACAAATGGTAAATTTCATTGGAATTGCAGGAAATATGTTCAAAATCCTTGCTGATGAAAAGATAAATATTGAAATGATTAGTCAGGGTGCAAATGAAATTAATATATCCGCAGTTATTAATGAAAAGGATACATTAAGGGCATTGAGAAGTATTCATGCAAAATTGTTAGAAGGAAATTATGAAGAAGAAGGAGCTATAGACGTTAGATTGGAATTATTGAGAATGGGAGCATAAAGCACCAATACGCTTTTAATAGAAAGATAAATATATAAATTATATAAATATTAAACAAGTATTTAAAAACACATAGACAATATTAAAAATAGAAATTGAAACAAAAACTTACAAGTCGAAATCACCCGATTCAGGACCACTAGTATCTTTATTAGAAATTTTAGCATTCTCTTCAATTAATGATTCAAATTCACCAACCATACCTCCCAATAATTCACTTGCTAATTTATGATATGCCAATTGGGCTTTAATCAATTCTAAAAATTCATGTAATGGTTTTGCATTTTCCAATACATTTTGCATGATATTAATTGCATCCTCAACAGTGTTTGCAAATTCATCTTCTGCATTCTCCATGACAACACGAAATTGAGGTTCCTTGGCTGGATTAGTACAATTTCCAAGATTTACTCTTGCCAAATCATAATCGATTCTTTTTTGTTCAACTTTTCTTTGAATATTATTTGATTGAGAAATTAATGATCGAAGGGTAGTTGTTAATGGTAAATTAAATTTAGTTTTAATTAATTGATCTTGTCCAATTCTTGCATTGGCAATCTTATTAATATTGGTAGAATATATTTCTAATCCTTTTCTTAAAACATCATCATTATTACTTCCATCTACTTCCCCTAAAATTTTGGGATCAGTGGCACGTGATAACGCATGATAGAAAGTCTTTGGTGGTCTATATTCTCCAGCATGTGGATCTACCAAAGCTGCTTGAGCTTCTTTAGTTGAAGTAGCCTTGGTTAACGCCTCAACTCTATCAGTTATACCTTTACCCCAATCCCCCAATGATTCTTGTAAATTCAGAGGATAATCATAAGTTTCAGTTTCATAGGAATTAGTGATCTTCAAGACTTTCTTATACAATCCTTCGAGCATATTACATTTATCTGCCAAAGCAGTATATTCAGCTGGAAGTTGGGAGATATCTTCAGAATTGACCTTACCAATTCTTTCTTGAACCAAACGAGTGGTCCGGTGAGCCAATGGGAGAACTTCAGTATTGAATTCAGTCAGAATTTTATCAGTCAACGATTTGAATTCTTTAGTGAAATTATTAAAGTTGAATGACATGATTGATGGGAAAATTGTCGGGTGATGAATTTGGTTAAGTTTCTTTAATTGATTGAGTAAAATTTAAGGAGAGTGGTTAGGCGAAGGAGGTTTTTGGAAGAGAGCCCCGTTGGGTTTTTTTTTTTGCCTTTGACAAAAGGTAAATGTCGCCAATCTGTCAGAAAAATAAAACAGTTATTAACGACATTGGTAAAATCAAACTACTAAAACTTGTTTCGATCCTGCCATAGGAAAGAAGTTTCTGATTTATTTTAATATATAATGTGGGTAATTTGTACTTCCGTTCTAGTGTGATGGGAGTATGCATATTGAATTCATTGAAAATATCCTTCTAATGCACAACAGATCTTGTGTGAGGGCATGTCGAGCGTTAACCATGTTCGGGAGCCCAGCCCTCTTCTCGTGGAGGTGTTGTATTTACCGGTTTTTCAGTTGGTATAACTGTCACAGGTTTGACTAGTTGTGACAATAACTTATAGCTAAAAATACTAAGGATCTTGTGTCCCCTTTATGTTGATTATTAACTTTAAGTACTGGTTGTATTATCGATCTTATCTGATAGCTTCTTGAGCTACTCTGCAATAAGGATCAATAAGAATTTTATAGTTATGCGAGTTGTCACACAAAAACAATAATATATATTTTTTTTTTTTTTTACAAACTAGACATGTATTGAAATATATACTGTACAAAAAAGGTTATATACAATACCTTCAAAATAGCCTAACAAAAAATCGTACCGAAAATTTTAAAAGAAGTTGAGGTCTCGTAGTCGAGAAGACCAATAACGGGCTTCATCCTCCGTAAGTAACCGTGGTTCCGAGGAGCCAAACCGTCGCAAACGCCAAAGACCATAAACTAGCTTGATATAAGTATTGAAGAGTTTGTACTCTCTCAGCAAACACTTCGCATTATAAATAATATTGGGAAGTTCCAAATCAAGCGAACAGTGAAACATGTCACATACTAACCGCCAGATCATAGAACTCACCGGGCAATGGAAAAAAATATGCTCAACAGACTCCTGAACTTGGTGTAAACAGAAACAACAACCAGACCAACATTCGTAAGTGAGAGTCGTAGTACCAGCTGTAATATACATATTGTTGAAATACCCAATATGAAACAACCAAACAAAGGAAACCAGTTGAGGAGATTCACGACGAATTTCAATAATATAATATTATAAAATAAACACTAGTTAACTAAAAGAAAGTAATATAAAAACTATAAAAAATAAGTCTCAAACAATTCTCGTAAATATATTCTTGAAATTCTCAATTACGTCACATGACCTAAAATAGTTCTAAGAAACAACAGAGGAACCGTGCACATCCCCAATAAGGGCTCTGAACGTAAGCTACTGGTACATATCCAATCCAGTTTTATATAAGGTACGAAATTTCCAATAAAGTTTCTTACTCCCACATAGTTTCAGTCAGAAATTTGCTTAGACTTTTCCACTAGCACGTTACATTGTGAAAGTTTACACTTTGAGAAGGAACCGAGCGTATAACGGAGAATCTCAGTACTGTGGGTTATTGCACATTATTCTCTCAGATAGATGGGGTTACAAGCAATACTTTATAATAATACATCCCATGTCAATTCCATAAACCAACCAGGGCCACTAAATCACATTCTAACTATCTCGCAAAGCCTTATTGTAAATATGAACAGCGCAACAGCAACCTTTCTTACAGAATGCTTTTCCATCCCTCTTTTGATATGATTTGCATCCTTTTTTCTTTCTGTCCCACAATGTATTCTTGATATAACACCTATTTTAACTACTTGCCTTCATATTTTTTGAAACCTTGTATTGTCTAAGTATTACTTCAGGTTTTCTAAAAGAAAATCCATGGATAAGGGGGGCAGGGGGGCAGGGGAGGGGGCGTTGTATTTTTTGTAAAAAAAAAAAACCGACAGTTATGGACGTGGGAAGTTTAGAACCTTATGCATGGCGGCAAAAATTATCCACTTCTACATGATTTGTATCCATCAATTGAACTTGGTTACATTATTGGAATAAACATGACAACATTAGAAATGGAAGTCTTAGACTTTTTCCCATGAAGTTAACCATTGCATGTGCCTGGTTTCATCTAGCATTTCATCATCCAACAAACTTTGAGCTACAGTTTTCACCAAGGAAGAGTATCCTAAGGATATGGCAAATTCAACATACGATCACATTTCCAACACATGGCTTGGTACGTAAAGAATCTTTTAAGACAAAATTATCATCAAGTTACTTCATAGTTTTGGGTCAATTATTCACTAAAATTTACCATTAAACTTAATTCGAACCTTGGGTTTTTATGAGGTTCATCGCTTCAAATTATTCTAATGGTTTGTCAAAACATTCACTCTCTGAATTTTCTATAAATAATCTTATAAATCCCCCCTTTGTAGAGTCTATCCATAATTTCTATCAAGTTTAATAACATCAACTATATTCATTAAAGCACTAAAAAAATAAAAACCGTTATTACACAAACACATATCTAAAAAATAAAAAATATGCAACTCACGTTATTACTGGTACTTTTTTCGCTTACTATTTTCAGACATTGTTTGGGGTTGATTGAAGTTAATGAACCAACTTATGTATATGGTATCCAGCTTTCAAGCGAGGAATATATAATTAGCGAGAATGCATTCATCAGTTTTCAAATGGTTGCCACTATACATTCAGAACTTGCTGCCGATGTAACAAATCATGGTGGATTTTTTGTTACAGTAACGTCAAATTCATTCAATTATGGTGCGATAGTTGGATATTTACCATTTCTTTGGCTTGAATTTACAGACGGTTCGTTTATCAACACTGGTGTTGTACTGTTCGACTCATTACAAACAAGCACATCTGCAAGTTTTAGCATTGCCCTAAAAAACTTTTCAAACAGCGGATCCATATTCTTTGCCCTGGACGGGCGGACGGGTACTCCAACCCAAGCAATAGAGGCCGCCAATTGGAAGAATACTGGTTTAATAAAATTTATTCAACGAGTCCGTGGATCTGGATATGTCCTGCTCAATTATGGCACAGTAATGACTCAGGAAGGGGCTATATATATCCAAAACCAAAGCTATGTACAAGAAGCCGGAATTGTCGGGGGTGGATGTTTTATTCTTCAGGGCGACTCACTACTACATCTCACGTCCAGCATAGCCGATTTCGATCAAACAATTGTTATGGATGGAACATCTGCACTGGTGATAGCTGATCTAAATGGCTTTGGTAGAAAGGGAAATATACCTTATAAAGTTGTCGGGTTTGGGAATGGAAATAAGATTGGTGTAAATCTTGGCCTTTTATCCAACTATTATAGTTATGATCCAAACACTGGTTATTTGAAATTAACAAGCACTGCTTTCGATCAAATTTATTATGATATTGGTAAGGGTTACCAACAGGCCAATTTTCAAAAGGCAGGGACCGCTGGAGTGTCCAATAATGCTGTTGCATACATGGGACCCATTCCCGAGGAATCAAACCAAATAACTTGTATTGCTGACGAAGAACTTCCTGAAGACCCCGGAGCTACCCCAAGGTTAGTGACAACTACTGTATCGGATTCACAAACTACTCAAACGTTAGAAATATTATACACTACTCAACTGGGTTCATGGACTGAGATCACCCGAACGTTACTCTCAACTAGTTATACTACTACGTATCTCAATACCCAGGGAGAAACCAAGACAGGAAGAGTGGAAATTGATGATGCAAACAGTATCTCTACCACAAGTCCATTTGAATCTACTGCTTATACGACCACCTATGTAAATGAAGATGGTGAAACTAAGACTGGCGTAGTAGAGGTTGTTACAACTGATGATGGTCTTTGGATGACAACCACTAATTTTAATTACGACGAGCCTCATGCTTCCACTGATGATGACGAAGAGGAAACAAACGATCAAAATATCACAAGTTCGGACGAGGATGCTGATGCCACGACTGAAGCCGGAGCCATAGATTCCGACATTACTGATTTGAAAGACACTGAATCATGTACTGGAACTGACGACATTGTAACCATGGAAGAGGGTGATACTACAGCCATTGATTTCGAAACTATGGAAACCGAATTCACTGATTTGACGGAAGACGAATCATCTGCTGGAACTGACAACATTCGAACCATGGAAGATGATGATAATGCAACTGCTGATGCAGGAACCATGGAATCTGAATTCGCTGATTTGAAGGAAGACGAATCATCTGCTGGAACTGACAACATTGGAACCATGGAAGATGATGATAATGCAACCGCTTATGCCGGAACCATGGAATCTGAAGTCACTGAATTGAAAGACGCAGAGTCATCTGTTGGGGCTGCCGAAATTGAAACCGGGGAAGACGATGATAATATACCCATTGAAGTCGAAACCACAAAAACTGAACGCAGCGAATTGACAAGCGCAGAATCATCTAGAGGATCTGAAATTGTTACTACTGATGAAAATGAGAGCTCTAAAACTACCATTTTTGACTTCGAAGCGACAGCTTACACCACTAAATATATTGACGGCGATGGTTCTACCAAGATGGGCGTTGTTGTCGTTACAACTGATGAGAACCAGAGATGGTTAACTACGACACTGAACTTGCATCAAATCGTGTACACCACTACGTATATCGATGAAGAAGGTAACACAAAGACTGGAATTGTTGTGATTTCCACTGATGAAAATGAGAGTTGGTACAGTACTACCCTGGAGTTCAAACCGACATCTTATACCACTACATATACTGATGCAGATGGTTCCACTAAGATGGGGGTTGTTGTTGTTAATACGGATGATAGCGCAAACTGGTACACTACCGTCCTTGATGACAGTATGGACACGACCACTTATGTTAATGAAGATGGTGATACAAAGACAGGCTTGGTGATTGTTACAACAGATGACGATGAGAACTGGTACACAACGACTCTGAACTTTGAAGCAAGGTCTTATACCACTACATATACTGATGAAGATGGTTCCACTAAGATGGGCGTTGTTG